>NC_074674.1:21343698-21463698 GCF_029448725.1 Salvelinus fontinalis
CCACAAAGGGTCTCAGAAAAGTTCCTAGGAATTCCTGTTAACCTGTTTTTTTAAGACAAAAATAATCCCAGCTCAGAGTAGGTTTTAGGATGTTCAGACAAACGGTTCAGACAAACTGAGCCAGGAGTAAAATCACCTCCTAAAAGTATCTCAGCTGGTCATCACGACAGTTTGAGGTATCGCAAAGGAAAGGTGACAACCAAAGATACAAGGAGCATCTATATGCTTCTTTCTCTCTGATCGAAATAGAATCTATGGTGCTAATTGACATTTTTCAAATATTGGGGAATAACCAATCCCGATGAAGCATCGCCAGCTTGATTGTGAATGTACATCCAAATGTTGCGATGGTAAACCCTTTGATATCATTTTCACCTTAATTTACTCTTAATTCTTGGTTAATATGTTGTCATGCATAACCTTTTTAATTTTTTTTACCAATTCTGATATTTTGAATGTGATAGGCATATTGTACTGAATCATACAGTATAATGGTTGTTAAAAGCAGGATTTTAAATGTTTTCTGCTTTCTTGAACGTTTGCTCCGTTTGGTGGGTGTGACTTGAAGCAATGAGTGACAAGCGGTGCGCAACGCAACCCCTCGTCCAGATTTTAGAACATGTCCATAGTCTCATCACACTCCCGCCTGGAAGGTGGCTTTTTCACCGGTTAGTATGGCTCATGAGGTCTCCATAATACCTGTCGACTAGGTGAGACTCTTGTTTATTTTTACCCGTAAGAGTCGGAGTAAAATGTTCCTGTTATCACTTAAGACCAATTTTCTACTCTGAAATGCTTCATGGATACGACCCAAGGCCTAGCTGTAGGCTTGTGCAGGAAAACTGTATACATTCGGAAAGTATTCCGACCCCTTGACATTTTTCACATTTTGTTACATGACAGCCTTACTCAAAAATGGAGTAAATTATTTATCACATCAATCTACATGTTGATTGTGTAATGACAAAGTGAAAATATTTTTTTGTTGACATTTTTGCAAATGTGTAAAACATGTCCTTGTCCCATCGTGCTCTAGCAACTCCTGTGGCGGGCCCGGCACATGCACGCTGACACGGTCGCCAGTTGTACGGTGTTTCCTCCGACACATTGGTGCGGCTGGCTTCCAGGTTAAGTGAGCAGTGTGTCAAGAAGCAGTGCGGCTTGGCAGGGTTGTGTTTCGGAGGACGCATGGCTCTCGACCTTCGCCTCTTCCGAGTCCGTACTGGAGTTGCAGCGATGGGACAAGACTGTAACTACCAATTGGATATCATGAAATTGGGGAGAAAAAGGAGTAAAAAAAATATATAATATTTAAATATAATAAAAACAGCAATACCTTATTTACTTAAGTATTCAGACCCTTTGCTATGAGACTTGAAATTGAGCTCAGGTGTTTCCATTTATCATCCTTGATGTTTCTACAACTTGGAGTCCGTCTGTGTTAAATTCAATTTATTGGACATGATTTGGAAAGGCACACACCTGTCTATTTAAAGGTCCCACAGTTGACAGTGCATGTCAGAGCAAAAACCAAGCCATGAGGTCGAAGAAATTGTCTGGAGAGCTCCGAGAGACAGAATTGTGTCATGGCACAGATCTAGGGAAGGGTACCAAAACATTTCTGCAGCATTGAATTTCCCCAAGAACACAGTGGCCTCCATCATTCTTAAATGGAAGAAGTTTGGAACCACCATAACAGAGCTGGCCGCCCGGCGAAACTGAGCAAGCTGGGAGACTAGTCGGGATTGAGGGAAAGCTGACCGGAGCAAAGTACAGAGAGATCCTTTTTTTTTTTTTTTTTTTTTTTTTTTTACCCCCTTTTCACCCCAATTTTCGTGGTATCCAATCGCTAGTAATTACTATCTTGTCTCATCGCTACAACTCCCGTACGGGCTCGGGAGAGACGAAGGTCGAAAGCCATGCGTCCTCCGAAGCACAACCCAACCTAGCCGCACTGCTTCTTTAACACAGCGCGCCTCCAACCCGGAAGCCAGCCGCACCAATGTGTCGGAGGAAACACTGTGTACCTGTCCCCCTTGGTTAGCGCGCACTGCGCCCGGCCCGCCACAGGAGTCGCTGGAGCGCGATGAGACAAGGATATCCCTACCGGCCAAACCCACCCTAACCCGGACGACGCTAGCCCAATTGTGCGTCGCCCCACGGACCTCCCGGTCGCGGCCGGCTGCGACAGAGCCTGGGCGCGAACCCAGAGACTCTGGTGGCGCAGTGCCCTAGACCACTGCGCCACCCTAGAGACCCTATTCTGACATTTCACATTCTTAAAATAAAGTGGTGATCCTAACTGACCTGAGACAGGGACATTTTACTAGGATTAAATGTCAAGGATTGTGAAAAACTGAGTTTAAATGTATTTAGTTAAGGTGTATGTAAACTTCCGACTTCAACTGTATATAGGGCAGCAGCTTCTAATGTGCTAGTGATGGCTGTTTAACAGTCTGATGGCCTTGAGATAGAAGCTGTTTTTCAGTCTCTCGGTCCCAGCTTTGATGCACCTGCACTGACATCGTCTTCTGGATGATAGCGGGGTGAACAGGCAGTGCCTCGGGTGGTTCTTGTTCTAGATTATCTTTTCGGCATTCCTGTGACATCGGGTGCTGTCGGTATCTTGGAGGGCAGATAGTTTGCCCCCGGTGATGCGTTGGGTAGTCCGCACCACCCTCTGGAGAGCCCTGCGGTTTTGGGCGGTGCAGTTGCCGTACCAGGTGGTGATACAGCCCGACGGGATGCTCTCAATTGTGCATCTGTAAAAGTTTGAGGGTTTTAGGTGCCAAGACAAATATATTCAGCCTTCTGAGGTTGAAGAGGCGCTGTTGCCCGTTCTTCACCACACTGTGTGTGTGGGTGGACCATTTTAGTTTGTCAGTGATGTGTACGCCGAGGAACTTGAAGCTCTATCGGTAAGTCTCTGTTGTGCAGCGCACATGAGATGATGAAGTTACACTTGTATGCAAGTCACTACTAAATATTTGCCATCAGATATCTTCTGGCTTTCTTCCAGAAGTCAAAGAGCTCTGGTTAGGTTGTCATTTTTTCCCCTGTGCTTCCAACTAGTGTTTTATTTTCTCCTCTGTTCTCTGTGTACACATGCTGCCCTTCCTTCAGAAAAGCATGCATCACTAATTTGTTAATTTGCAGAATTTCTCTCGTTCACTTGTTTCTTGTAAATGACCACACTCACCGAACATTTTATTTGGTAGCTACTAGCTATAACTTTATGAGCTGGATTTGCTTGTCTTTGCAAAATCTTTAGCTAACAGCGTCTGATTTTGCTATTCGTTTGTGCTGATTTGGATAGCATTCTGTTAGAGTCCTAATGGGATTTCTTAGCGTTTTTAGCGCCCCCTTGTGTCATATGCCGGTAATACCATACATTCCTGTATGAGAGAAGGATGGAATGACAATATGAAAATCTGGATACCACCAAAGCCTACCGAAGAGCCTCCCCTTCTGTGTCTGCAGAGCTGAAGGGGTCAGGTATATACTGTAAGGTTAGGTGGAGCCATCTACGGTTTCCTTCAGATCTGAAAATCCCAAATGGGTGGCGGTATCTCATAGGTGGGTCGAAGCTGCACAACTACTAGTGCTCACAGACACAGACCCACAGACTAATGCTGACAAACGCACACAGTAGGAATGAGAGGGATCGATATGAGTGGATACAGACGCTGAGAGCTCATTGTGGAGGTCACTTTGCATTAATATTACTGTGATGGAGGTGACCTCCACTAGGACCCCCTCTCCACTTCTCCCCAGGGACAGGCTGCTCTGGCCTGGGCACCAGCACATCCATGCCTGGGGGTCAAGGTTCAGACTTAATGTAGAAATAATGATCTGAAAATGGTATCATGTGATACCATTTATATTGTGTGGTGCTATTAGCTAGAAAACTGTTACATTTGTTGTGGCTATTTGAATATTATTTTGGGGTACTTTACTGCATATCTCAGGTTATCTTTGGTGTGTGTGTGTGTGTGTGTTACATCAGACATGTAGTCCCGTTAATCACCAGCAGGGTGCAGCCCTGTTGTAAGCGAGGAAACCTAACCACCACTTCAACACAGCCCAATTGATTGCTGGAAAGGAGGCTGGCAATAAATCAAGCAGAAAAGCAAATGTAGAAAAAGCTGTTCTTGTTTATGTCTAAACAGGAGGAATAGAATAAATCTGCTCTATTTTTCACTCAGTTTGAAAGCAAATTTGATTGTATTTGTATGCTTTGGTTGGTTAGAGACCTTCATTTTTAAAAGTGCACCTTTGGAATTGTTCATGTTTTCGCTTTGCTTCAATATAATCTATTCATATATCCAGTTTTGTTTCCATTTGGTGATGACTGATATACGAAGTTAAATACAAATAAACTTTTTTGTCCTATTAGTCTTAAATGAATGAGGATGTTCAATATGTTATTTCATTATTTAAATAATCATAGCTGTCATAATCGTTATTTGATTAGCACTTGTAATTCCAACAATTTGCAGTCTAAAGAACTTTCATGGCGTAATAATATTTGTTTTATTATTCTGCGGCGTCTAATTTGTGTTGGGTTTGTGAACTTTATTGCTGAATGTGCAACCAAATAATAAATATAGATGTGAGCTGCAATGAACGGGATTCACAGGATGACAAAGGAAAAAATCTATCATTTGGATAACAAAGCAAGCACTATCATATAGGGACTGTCTTCCTTAATGTGCAATCAGTGAATGTGTTACCGTGTTTTTCTCAATACCACAAGGATGATTTTTATTTGTATTTTTTATTTTACCTTTATTTTACCAGGTAAGTTGACTGAGAACACGTTCTCAGTTGCAGCAACGACCTGGGGAATAGTTACAGGGGAGAGGAGGGGGATGAAATGAGCCAATTGTAAACTGGGGATTATTAGGTGACCATGATGGTTTGAGGGCCAGATTGGGAATTTAGCCAGGACACCGGGGTTAACACCCCTACTCTTACGATGCAAGTTAAGTTTGGCCTGTAGGTTTGATGAAGCAGTTAATCATTCTTAAAGTATTGAGTTTATATACCAATTCTGGGATAAATTTGACTAATGGTTTAGGTTAAGATTTGTGAAATATTTTCAATGTTAGTGTATTGGTATACAGTGCATTCAGAAAATATTCAGACTCCTTACCGTTTTCCAAATTGTTACTTTACAGCCTTATTCTAAAATTAAGTAAAACATTTTTGCAAATGTATTAATAATAATTTAAAAAATACTGAAATACCTTATTTACATAGGTATTCAGACCCTTTGCTATGAGACTTGAAATTGAGCTCAGGTGCATCCTGTTTCCGTTGATGACCTTTGATGTTTCTACAACTTGATTGGAGTCCACCTGTGGTAAATTCAATTAATTTGACATAATTTGGAAAGGCACACACCTGTCTATATAAGGTCCCAAAGTTGTCAGAGCAAAAACCAAGTCATGAGGTTGAAGGAATTATCTGTAGAGCTCCGAGACAAGATTGTGTCGGCACGGATCTGGGGAAGGGTACCAAAACATTTCTGCAGCATTGAAGGTCCCCAAGAACATAGTGGCCTCCATCATTCTTAATTGGAAGCGGTTTGGAACCACAAAGACTCTTCCTAGAGCTGGCTGCCCGGACAAACTGAGAAATCGGGGGAGAAGGGCCTTGGTCAGGGAGGTGACCAAGAACCCAATGGTCACTCTGACAGAGCTCCATAGTTCCTCTGTGGAGATAGGAGAACCTTCCAGAAGGACAACCATCTCTGGACCACTCCAACAATCAGGCCTTTATGGTAGTGGCCAATACGAAGCCACTCCTCAGTAAAAGGCACATGACGGCCCGCTTGAAGTTTGCCAAAGGCACCAAAAGGACTCAGACCATGAGAAACAAGATTGGTCTGATGAAACCAAGATTGAACTCTTTGGCCTGAATGCCAACCTTCACGTCTGGAGGAAACCTGGCACCAGGTTCAGTAGGGTGAAGCATGGTGTTGGCAGCATCATGCTGTGGGGATGTTTTTCAGTAGCAGGTATTGGGGCACTAATCAGGATTGAGTAAAAGCTGAATGGAGCAAAGTACAGAGATCCCAAAATCTCAGCCTGGATCGAAGGTTCACCTTCCAACAGAACATTGACCCTAAGCACACAGGCAAGACAACACAGGAGTGGCATCGGGACAAGCCTCAATGACCTTTAGTGGCCCAGCCAGAACCCGGACTTGAACCCGATTGAACGTCTTTGGAGAGACCTGAAAAAAGCTGTGCAGCGACGCTCCCCATCCAACCTGACAGAGCTCGAGAGAATCTGCAGAGATGAATGGGAGAAACTCTCCAAATACAGGTGTGCCAAGCTTGTAGAGTCATACCCAAGAAGACTCAAGGCTGTAATCGCTGCCAAAGGTGCTTCAACAAACTACTGAGTAGAGGGTCTGAATACTTACGTAAATGTTATCAGGTTTTTTTATTTTAAATATTTAACATTTGCAAAAATGTCTAAACCTGTTTTTGCATTGTCATTATGAGGTATTGTGTGTAGATTGATGAGGGGGGGGAGACTATTTAATCCATTTTAGAATAAGGCTGTAACAAAGTGGAAAAAGTGAAGGGGTCTGAATACCTTCCAAAGCCACTGTATTGCGGTCATCTTTGAATTATGGGACTTTAATAAAATAAACTCATTAGAGATCTACGTACCAAATATTTTGTGAATTTAGAATTCTTTTAACAGTTTTGTTCTTGACTCCTTGTGCATTTGAGCGTGTCCGTCATGTAGTTACCTGTGTTACCGTGAATTGGGTAAGGTTTAGAAATTGTATTGATTGTGATGTGCAAATTGAAATACACAACAGGTAAGTGTATACACCACACCCTTTAGTTAAGCCAATTGGGATTCTCCAGAATTTCTCAAGGCAATTTGTGAGAATAGCACACATTATGGTTCATTTCTTAAAGGGTGTGAATATATTATGCCACTGGTCCCAATCTAAGGTTGCGGAGACTTTTCTATTCGCACAGCTTCTAAGGACGTTTACAAACCAAATTTCATGGCCCCATGTCCGTTGGTTCAGTTCTTATAGCCCTAGTGTGGTGTAGCGTGGCCGTTTTTTTTTAAATGCGGCAACTAATGATTCTCCAGTTCTTTTAGAGACTAATTCATTGAGTCTATATGCTAAATCTATAGGTACAGTGCGGCCATATTTGAATGCCACATCAAAAAATTTATCTAAACCATTTAAGGGATACTATGGGATTTTGGCAATGAGGATGGATACCATGTTTTATGTCTATGCGTGCAGTTTGAAGGAAGTTGGTAACTAGCGCAATTGCTAACTAGTGTTAGCGCAATGACTGGAAGTCTATGTGTACACTATATAGACAAAAGTATGTGGACACCCCTTCAAATTAGTGGATTCGTTTATTTCAATCACACCCGTTGCTGACAGGTGTATAAAATTTTGCATACAGCCATGCGATCTCCATAGACAATTGGTAATAGAATGGCCGAACTGAAGAGCTCAGTGACTTTCAACGTGGCACCATCATAGGATCCCACCTTTCCAACAAGTCAGTTTGTCAAATATCTGCTCTGCTAGAGCTGCCCTGGTCAACTGTAAGTGCCTGTATTGTGAAATGGAAACGTCTAGGAGCAACAACGGCTCAGCTGCGAAGTGGTAGGCCAGATAAACTCCCAGAACGGGACCGCTGTAGCGCGTAAAAAATCGTCTGTCCTCAGTTGCAACACTCACTACCAAGTTCCAAACTGCCTCTGGAAGTAAAATCGGCACAAGAACTGTTTGTCGGGAGCTTCATGAAATGGTTTTCCATGGGCAAGCAGCCGCACACAAGCCTAAGATCACCAGGCACAATGCCAAGCGTCGGCTGGAGTGGTGTAAAGCTCGACGCCATTGGAGCAGTGGAAACACGTTCTTTGGCGTGATTAATCACGCTTCACCATCTGATGGACAAATCAGATGTACAAATCTAATAAACAAATGCCCCAATACAAAGTGACAACTGTAAAGTCTGGTGGAGGAATAATGGTCTGGGGCTGTTTTTCATGGTTCGGGTTAGGCCCCTTAGTTCCAGTGAAGGGGAATCTTAACGCTACAGTGTACAATGACATTCTAAACGATTCTGTGCTTCCAACTTTGTGGCAACAGTTTGGGGAAGGCCCTTTCCTGATTCAGCATGACAATGCCCCCGTGCACAAAGAGAGGTCCAAACAGTGTAGAAGAACTTGACTGGCCTGCGAAGAGCCCTGACCTCAACCCCATTAAACAACTTTGGGATGAGTTGGAATGCTGACTGTGAGCCAGGCCTAATCTTCCTAAATCAGTGCCCAACCTCACTAATGCTCTTGTGGCTGAATGGAAGCAAGTCCCCGCAGAAATGTTCCAATAGCTAGTGGAAAGTCTTCCCAGAAGAATGGATGCTATTATAGTGACAAAGGGGTGACCAACTTCATATTTACTGGAACCTTGACCTGTTCATCGGACGTGCTACCTTGTCCCTGACCTGCTGTTTTTGACTCTCTCTCTCTTTCGCACCTCCTGTCTTGACCTCTGAATGACCCTGCTGGTCGTCATGAACTTTTAAACATCTTGAAGAACAATCTGGCCTTAATGGTCATATGCTATCTCCACCCGGCACAGCCAGAAGAGGACTGGCCACCCCTCAGAGCCTGGTTCCTCTCTAGGTTTCTGCCTTTCTAGGGAGTTTTTCCTAGCCACCGTGCTTCTACATCTGCATTGTTTGGGGTTTATGGCTGGGTTTCTGTATAGAACTTTTTTATCTGCTGATGTTAAAAGGGCTTATTAATACATTTGATTGAATGCCCATGATTTTGGAATGAGATGTTCAACAAGCAGGTGTCCCAATACTTTTGGTCATGTAGTGTATCTGCTAGCATGTCTATGGGCGTCTGCTAGCATGTCTATGGGCGTCTGCTAGCATGTCTATGGGCTTCTGCTAGCATGTCTATGGGCGTCTGCAAGCATGTCTTCGGGCGTCTGCAAGCATGTCTTCGGGCGTCTGCAAGCATGTCTACGGGCGTCTGCAAGCATGTCTACGGGCGTCTGCAAGCATGTCTACGGGCGTCTGCAAGCATGTCTACGGGCGTCTGCAAGCATGTCTACGGGCGTCTGCAAGCATGTCTACGGGCGTCTGCAAGCATGTCTACGGGCGTCTGCAAGCATGTCTACGGGCGTCTGCAAGCATGTCTACGGGCGTCTGCAAGCATGTCTACGGGCGTCTGCAAGCATGTCTACGGGCGTCTGCAAGCATGTCTACGGGCGTCTGCAAGCATGTCTACGGGCGTCTGCAAGCATGTCTACGGGCGTCTGCAAGCATGTCTACGGGCGTCTGCAAGCATGTCTACGGGCGTCTGCAAGCATGTCTACGGGCGTCTGCAAGCATGTCTACGGGCGTCTGCAAGCATGTCTACGGGCGTCTGCAAGCATGTCTACGGGCGTCTGCAAGCATGTCTACGGGCGTCTGCAAGCATGTCTACGGGCGTCTGCAAGCATGTCTACGGGCGTCTGCAAGCATGTCTACGGGCGTCTGCAAGCATGTCTACGGGCGTCTGCAAGCATGTCTACGGGCGTCTGCAAGCATGTCTACGGGCGTCTGCAAGCATGTCTACGGGCGTCTGCAAGCATGTCTACGGGCGTCTGCAGGCTAGCAGATACCCGTAGACGTCGTCATTGCGCTAATGCTAGTTCGCATCGTCTCGCGAAACTGCCTCGAACTTCCTTTTTATACTAGACACAGAGAGATGGTATTCACAAGTTCATCTGACTCTGGGGAAGTAGATAAAGGGCCTCACTGCCAAAATCCTGAAGTATCCCTTTTTAAAGACTGATGAAATTAGTCTCTAAATCCAAAATCTGGAGTGAATCTGACGTGCGGTTCACGAGGAGAAGGTTATTTTGAGCATCAGCGTTACAGATGCAAAGAATGAGTCGTTAATAGTTTCCTTGTCTTATGTCAATACCAAATTCGGTGTGGTTCATTATAGTGATTTCAAGTTGATAGGCCACTGGAGTGGATTAATTTACTGGACGTGTAAAAATTATATTTTTATTTGTCAGTAATTCAGCCATCTTTTGACCATTCCCTTAGCTTTTCTCAAACTAATTTTAAGACAATTTTGCTGTCATTTTGGACCTATGGTTCATGAGAATAAGGATTTTTGTATATTTTAGCATATGGCTAATATGCATCTGCAGGTATAGTGTGACCATCTTTGAATGTATTGAGTCAAAATACCAAATTTGGAGTGAATCTGACTTTCAGTCAATGAGAAATGTTTTATGATTATTTTAAGCATTAATGTTACATAGTCTAAACAGTGAATTGTTCATAGTTTTCTTCATTTTTTTAAAGATATCATTGCCAAACTTATCATAATGTATTGATGACCTTAAAAAGTTAAGTTGATAGAACATTGTGGAGGGGATTTACAAAGAATTAATGGAAATGTGAAATCGGATTTCCTGGTTAATCAATACCTTAGCTTATCTCGAAGTTAAGTGACGTACCACGGGCCTACATACCAAATTTGTGTTATTTGGACTTATGGTTCATGAGACGTTTTTCCAAAGGTTTTCAAAAATGTCCAAGATCGATTTTCCTCCATCCTGTCAGACCTTATGGGTCCCTGAGGCAAGTTCGTTCAGCATGAGGAAAGACCCCTACATACAAAGTTTTAAGTCTAGGTCAAACGATGTGACGGATATGAGGGTTTAAGTGAGGCTTGTTATAACAGCTCCCCCTGTAGGCCAATCGGTGCCATTCTTTTTGACCAAATTGCTTATGGCCTCTACTTTCTTTGTGGCATATTAGTTATTTGACCGTGTAAAGAAAATAAATTCCACAGAAATTAACAATAGGTATTCACAGCTTTGCTGTGAACCCCTGAAAACAGTGGTAGCAGTGGTTATTTATGAACATAACCAATTACAATGTATGTGTGAGTACTCTCTCTCCCCAACCCCAGCTCTGCATTAGTTAACACATCTGTCCTTGTGAAGTGGACACTACTTTCTCTCCCTTTTCTTTTTCCCCTCCTCCTCATCTCCCTCCCTCCATCTAGTGGTGTGTCCATATGGGCCCGTGGTGTGGTCAGTCAGTGACCTTATTGGCAGTGTCCTGTGAAGTGTCCTGCTCTCTAATAACAGTAGGAGTCTGGCTGTAGCTGGTCTGATCTGACCACCCTGCTGAAGGACACTTGGTCTTGGACACTTGTCGGATCACGTGGCCAGTGAACCCCAGCTACGCTTAGTCAGGACAGAGTGTGGGGTGGCTGGGACCGCGTTAATGGTTTTAACCAGGCAGGGCCTAGTTTAGTCCACCAGGCAGCCGCGGTCTGTCTGACCACAGGATTAAGATAGGATATTTCTGTTTAACCACTAACTAACCAGTCAAAACACCATATGTGTTTTTGGGGGTTGAATATATCCACAAAATGCAAAGCGCTTTGAGCACTTGCAAGAGCTCTATATAAATCCAACCAGGCATAATTGTTAAGTATCTCAGAGCCAGTTGGTTGTGGTGGGTGGCAGACTGAACCTTGTTCTTCCTGACACAGCCTAAGTTTGAATGTAAAGGTGAAGCCCACTTAGTGTTTTGCAGGCGGAGGAGAATGGAGGGATGGAGGTGCAGGGGAGGCAGATGGCAACAGGGTGAGGCTCTTTCCACTGAGGAGAAACACAGATAATTGGAGAGTGATGCTTAGCGGCAGCCTGGCGATCGATGCCAATCTCCCCTCTGAGTCCAGGGGTTATGATTTTCTTTTCATACGCTGCAATTAATCCCGTGTTTAGACCCACACACGCCTGCCTGAAGAGAGCACGGGCATACCAATGACCTGGTTTAGACCACGATCACCCCCGCTGATCGCTCTCTCTGTGGTTGTGTGTGTAAGTAAAGAGTTGGGTCACGTCTGGTTTGTAAATGGATGCTCCTCGGGTCTCCACTGTGTGTGCCCCGTTATGATTTTTCTCCTCTAGTCGTGTGTGTGTGTGTGTGTGTGAAATCAGAACCAGGCAGCATCCTGCCCTGAGGCCTTCAGCACAGAACTAATGGATCAACTAATTGTCCACCACTACCAAACTGACCTGTACAGAGAACACACACACACACACAAACCAAACTCTCTTAGAAGTACACACCATCCAGTGACAAATCCAACAGTCTTCCCTGGGCTGCAGTGTTCCAACCAGTGTCTCCAGAGAGAGAGAGAGAGAGAGCAGCCTCAAAGAGCAGCCTCGGGGCAGTGTTGGTGTTAATGATAGATTTATATCCTAAACCCATTAACAAAGCCACAGGGACCACACACACACACACACACCACACACACACACCTCGGGCTGCTGGCATGGAAAGAGGCTAAAGCACAGAACACAGTGGCTAGGTAGGACTTTTAAAAACGCTTGTTTGTGCAATTACATGTGATGTCCTGTGATAAATAACACATTTGGCAAAATTACATATTGAGGCCTATACAACTGCTGATCTTACATCACACTTTTTGGCTAATACTTAATATTTAACAATAAGAGAAAAGAGTGGAGAGGGAGGGAGGGGACGAGGGCAAGAGGGGCAGGGGCAAGATGGGCGAGGGATTAGTGGTGTTTTCAGTGGAGTGTGTATCCTGTTGAAGTGGCTAATATTTTAATTAAGTCTGAGAGGACTGTGAGAGCTGCCTGATAAACTCCCTCTCTTCTGTTGATGGTAATTTAGCCGCTCCCCAGAGGCACAGCCAGACACACTACTGTGTGCGTGTGTGCGTGCCACAGTGTGTGTTAATTGGTGGTCGTGCCGTTTATCTGTACCCGGAGACGATGACAGCTGGTGACCCCTGGTCCTGCCTACAGGCTCTGCTCCAGCTCGATCTGCTGTGAGGGGCTCCTCTCTCCTCTGCTCTTTACTGGGGTATTATCAGGCCTGAAGGAGGGTCTTTGTGGGCTGGTTGTCAGTCCTAAGAACGGTTATTTGTGAGGCCTAACCAGGGGCACGCAGGGGGTCTTTGTCCCAGGGATGTAGTGCTAAACGGAGGCAGATGGCTGGGTGGTGTCAGCCTGTCATCCACGTGGGGCTCCAGAGGACCAGAGGGAACAGGAGAGAGGGGGCTCAGCCCAGGCCTGTCACCCTAAATAGGGGCTGGGTCACCCCGGGTCAGGGCCCCTGCTTGGCTCTTGTTAGCACCCTCAATGGGCACCATGTGCACCCTATTTTGGTCCCCTGTCTGCGGGGCTGGTGTCCTAGGAAACTGGGCTGCTGAGAATTCTCCCAGGGGGAAGGAGGGGTGGGGGCTGTTCCTCAGGGGCCCACACCCTGGTCTCAGATTCCACACACTCTCACTGGGGGAAAAAGGGGTGAATGTGTTTGATTGACAGAATGGTGTGTCTCCTCCCTAATGGCTTTTTAGTTAGCTGGATAATAGACTGTCTCTCTCTCTCTCTCCTGTCTCTCTCTCTCTCTCTTCTCCCACTCACTCACACACCTTCTTACTAATGCTGTGTAATTGCAGGATTTGTCATGTTTTTTGGAATGTTTCTTAGTTGAGGATTTATGACGGGCTCGGTGTGCATAGGCAGCTGGCACCCACATTGATTTTGCGTTTCATGCAGTTTAGTTACAGGTCAGCTATTCAGCCTTTACTTTGGTCTCTGAACTTGGAGTACTAGCCCCAGATGAAAGACTAAATGTGTGTTCAGTAATTCTCTCTTTCTTGTATCCAGTCAGTCATGTTACCCTGTATCTACTCATTCCTGTAACCATTTCTCATGTATTTAGTCTGTCCTGTTACCCTGTATCTACTCATTCCTGTAACCATTTCTCATGTATTTAGTCTGTCTTGTTACCCTGTCATGTTACCTGTTCTGTAACCCTCTCTCATATATCTATTTGGTCGTGCTACCCTGTAACCCTTTATCCAGTCAGTCCTGTAATCCAGTCAGTGTTGTAACCCAGTCTCCGATCTCCTGTTCCCTGTAGGTTTGCTGGTAAGACGGCCAGTAGTGGAGCTGTGGTGCTGGTGACGGTAGAGCTGAGGGGGGAGTCTACAGCCCTGATCACCATCAACACAGAGAAGAGTGTCATGGGTCCCATGCTGCTCCGAGACCTGAAATGGGCCCTGGCCCAGGCCTAGAGCGCCCCTCCCTAGCCCCAGTACTCCAACACACCGAGAAGAATATCTCCAACTCATTCATCCAAATGTCTTTCTCTCTCCCGATCTTTCATTTTTCTTCCTCTCTTGCATTCTCTGTCACACAAATACCCACTTTCATACATGCAGGCAAGGAGATCTCAGATCGTCTCCAGAAACGTTTTTTTTTTATTGCTTCGAGAAAAGCACTCCTAGATTCCTTATAGCATTATTTAAATACTGTTATTGGAATTTGAAACCTCCTGAAGCGTTTCAAGAGCCAAAAGCCAAGACGAATGAACTACCGTGATGCTATATAGTGTATGACATTGATATAAACAAGATAGTGCTTTTCTTTTTAGCTGAAGGTAGCCTAGCGTTTAGAGCGTTGGGCTACTAACCAAAAGGCCGCTGGTTGGAATACCCCAAGCCAACAAGGTGAAAAATATTTGATGTGCCCTTAACCCTAATTTGCTCCTAGGGCGCCGTACTACTATGGCTGACCCTGTAAAACACATTTCACCCCACCTATCTGGTGTGACAATATAAAAAATTCCACTGTTACTGTGCCTCATCCATTCCAAACCCTTATATCGTTTCCAACGGAGCAACACCTGTGAAGTGCCTTTATAAATGAAGAAAGTTATGTTTTTTAGGTAACCAAAAATGTGTTCATCAATCATTGAGGTCTGTATCACTATTGGTGAAATGAACTGAATTTATTAAAAATGGTTAAGTGAACGAACAGTGGTTGTCTCTTGATGGCGGTGCGTGTGCTTTGGGTTCGTGTGTAGGGTTACCTTATAGTGTGTGTGGGTTGGGTTGCGGTGCATTGGAGTGCATTGTTACTGGCTGTGTCTTGGGATTGTGCAGCGGTGTGTCTGTGTGGGTTGGATTAGGATGCAGTGTTACTGGGTCGTGGCTTTGTGTGCAGTGTCAAATTAAAATTGTATTTGTCACATGCACCGAATACAACAGGTGTAGACTTTACCGTGAAATGCGTACTTACGAGCCCTTTCCCAACAATGCAGAGTTAAAAAGTACAATTTGCTAAATATAAAAAAAGAAATAGTAACACAATAAAATAACAGTAACGAGACTATAAACAAGAATTACCGGTACCGAGCCAATGTGCAGGGGTACGAGGTAGTAACGAGACTATATACAAGAATTACCGGTACCGAGCCAATGTGCAGGGGTACGAGGTAGTAACGAGACTATATACAAGAATTACCGGTACCGAGCCAATGTGCAGGGGTACGAGGTAGTAACGAGACTATATACAAGAAGTTCCCGTACCGAGCCCGTTCTTGGGGACAGGTTGAAAGTCTCAGTGAAGACACTTGCCAGCTGATCAACGCATGTTCTGAGTACGCATCCTGGTAATCTGTCTGAATGTTAACCTGTTTAAAGATCTTACATTGGCTACTGAGAGCGTGATCACACAGTCGTCCGGAACAGCTGGTGCTCACATGCATGGTTCAATGTTGCTTGCTTTGAAGTGAGCATAGAAGGCATTTAGCTCCTCTGGTAGGCTTGCGTCACTGAGCAGCTTGCGGCTGGGTTTCCCTTAGTAATTCGTAGTAGTTTGCAAGCCCTGCCACATCCGACGGAGTGGATCTTAGTCCTGTATTGACGCTTTGCCTGTTTTGATGGTTCGCTGCAGAGTATCACAGGATTTCTTAGAAGCGTTCGGATTAGCGTCACGCTCCTTGAAAGCGGCAGCTCTAGCCTGTTGGGTCAGATTACGGTGCTGTGTGCATTTGTGGTTTGTTTCTGGCTGCGTTTTGGGTCCGAGTATAGTGTGTGTTGGGTTTGGGTGAGGTGTTGTTGAGTATGGGCGAAGTGTGTGGTTTGCATCTGGCCGTGTTTTCCGGCTCATAAGCGAGGTGTCTCCGAGGGCTGTAGAGAACACCTGTCAGATCATCTGTCAGCACTGCACCGCTAGCATCCACCACCTCTCCCTACGTACCCATTCCCCCCTGCCAGCTGTTCCCAGCACAAACACACACCATGGCACATCATACACACACACACACCTCGACAGTAGATACACACACGACAGGCCGCATTCCCACCTCTACATACGTATACCCCGCTGCAGGTACACACATATGCACTAAAATATAAACGGTACTAACACACACTAATGCCGTCTTCCCCTTGCACGGACAGACACCCTGGGTGCTGCTACTGTAGCTGGCAACTGTGGGGAAAAAGGCTTGATCTTCCATTATGACGCAAGCCGTTAAGGCCTACTGCAGCCGTAACTTACAGCGCACACTGAGCTACAAACACACACGCGTTGGCATATAAATCTGGAGCTTTTACACCCCCGGTATGGTGACGTTTTTATGTCACATTTAGAGAGGGAACGGTCTGATGCTGATACACACCGACTCGGGCAGCAAGGGACGAATGTGTTTCACTCTGCCGTCGTCTTCACAAACACACCTCCATCACCACTCTGTTGGTCCTAATGGAACTAGACCATTAGGCTGGAACACATAACAACCCATTCTATCTATTCTGTCGAACATTAGGCATGCTATCAGGACTATAAGTACCACGGTCGGTTTATAGTTGGTTTTAGAGTTGCTCTATAAATCAGCTATATTCTTCAAACGCTGGCAGACTGTTGGTTCGTACACGGACCCAGTGAGGCTGAACCATATTTCTCCCACTATGAAGATAGTCACAGTGTTGTTATGATGAATGTGTTTCTCAGATGCTCATGTTCAAATTCACTTTATTAGCAACTTATAGGAATCTGCTGTGTGTGAGCGACTGAGTTTGAACTGGGATTGACTGCGGGTCACAAGATTGTGTAAGCCCGCTTAAGTACTGTGAATACAATTTCCCTTCACGTTCAGTCATTAGGTGTGGTGTAGAAAAGAGTGTCTTAGTGGTAGAGTTGTTTGACTAATGGAGTGTGTGTGTGTGTGTGTGTGTGTGTGTGTGTTTGAGAGGACCTTACATCTATCTGTACATTGACTACATTGGTATTTCCCATTAAAACACAAATCATGAAATATGGGAGAAAGAGAGTAGTCATTTATCATGTGATAACAACCAAATAAAGCTAACTCAACTAGCAAGGTGGTGGACTACCACACCCATGTTCATTTAATTAATCAGAATGGCTGCATGACCGGATTCTCTGGATGCTTCTTCCCGATTTAAATAATCATACCTTCTGTGCATGTAGGTGAGAAAGGCATGTTCTTCTTTGTCTGCTGTAACTCTAATGGCATATTACAAACACTATTACAAACAAGCAGGACACAGTCTAAGTAGTGATTTAATGTTCTACATTTTTTCTTTTTAATTTGATTTATTTCTCTTCATCTCAATAAAACAAACAGTTATTTCTGGAGAGTGGTTCAATTTAAGCAGGATAGCGACTTAACTACGGTAGTTAAGTTGATAATGGTTTTCATCTGACCAGCTACATGGTCTGACTCTGATTACTGGAACGTAAACAGAGTCCTAATTATACCAGGTGTCGGTGGCTGTTTTTCTCCTTGTTGTGATCACCACGGCAACAGCGCCACATCTACTATCTCAAAGTTCCGTCGTCTTCCTAATTTGATGTAGGCAGCGGCTGAGTTGTGTGATTGTAGCTAGAGGATTGGAAACGACACGGAGAATAGCTCAACCGAGCCTTCATGGTCTTGTATTCAATGTCTTTGACAGAGTGTTAGCCCTCATACGAAATTGTATATAGACTGAGGTAGACAAACTAAGCGAACACACACACAACCGCTAGTCTAGCTTGTAGGCGTTGCTACAGTGGCAGTGTGGATGCGTGTGTAGCCTCTCCCTGTGTGTCTGATCCTTCTCCCAGGTTGGCACCAGCTATAATGGACTGGGGGGGGGGGGGGGGGGCTGCCTCTCTCCCTCCTCTCCCCTCTGGTCGGTGGTGACAGCTTGATTTTGTGCTCTCTCAGGGCGGCAGAGCGGTGACATGATGGGCCTGTTAATATGGACTCTTCGTGGTGTCTGAGGACGGGGAGAAGGGGGGGTGGAAGGAGAAAGGTCCCGATAAAAGAAACGCCAGTCTTATTGCTGGATGGATGGATGAATGGGGGGCAGAAGGAGGTAAAGAGAGGCTTCCAGTTAAGGAAACACCTTTCTTATTGCCAAATTGAGGGAGGGGGGGGGGGGGGGGGGGGGGTAGTGGGGGGGGGGGTTGAAGGATGGCTAGAAAGGGTCCCGGACAGACAGTAAAGGAAACGGCTGCCTGACCTGAGCAGAGAAGGCACTTCTAATTAACCACAGTGTCTCCCTCTGCCTTCCTCATCTGATGACAGTGAGAAAGATGTGCAGACACACACACAGTACAATTCAAAGACACCTTCACTAGCAGCTTGCACTAGCGCACCTTTGTATATCAGTAATATACGGTATAATATGGGACCATTTCAAAGCCTAAACCTGGACTGAAAGGTGATGTTTTAACCTTTTTAGATCTTCATCCGTACACTAACAGAAACGGGGCCTCCTCTCCAGACGCCTTCCACAGTCAGACCTCCTGCTCTTCTTTCCTCACCAACTTCAAAGTGTTTCCTTATCGTTCCATCCACTCATTCTAGCTGTACATCAAGCCATCTATTACAGCAGCTGTATTTGACGCTGTACGTTGAATGTCCCTCTCTTTCAATTGCATTTGTTTTAGCAAGACTCCCCACCTTGATTTCTCCTAAATATGATAAGAAATCAAGGGAAATAGTTGCAAACAAGAACTCACACTTTTAGGCAATACGTAGACAATTTACAAACCATAATACTTAAATGTTGATTTTATTCATTTGTGAGGTAAAGTGGAACAGTAATAGAAGCGCGATAACAGAATAGGGTGTAATGAATACTGTGTGTTGGAGGTAAGTGGAAAATGACATATCTACACCAAATACAATCTTCTGCCCCAAACCTATCTCTGTCTGTAACCAGGGGACCCCCGGGGATGGTGATTGTGGTGATTAGTCTTAAATGGATGCTTCACTGCTTATTGTGTCTCTCCTTTCATTGTAATTAGATTTTTTTCCTGCACTGAAGTTTATTTTAAATGCTGCTCTGAAGCGTGGAGCCTAATGAACTACATGTCCCCCCGCAGAAATGTTCAATCAGCTCCTTGTTAGGACCACAAGACACATTCAGGCTTTCACTACTTTGGATTTTCCCGCTGTTACTTTTCGTTGCATTCGCACATATCTATCTGCAGTGTGGAGATGAGTAGGGGAGGAACATATTCTGTAAGAATAAGCGGGGGGGGGGATTTGATGGAATGCGTGCACATGCACGTGTTTGTGCGCGGCGGCCCATGCACACACACACACTGATGGAAATGTCCATGAAGTGATAGAGCAACCCAGTCTCATGAGCTATACGTTCAATGTAGAAGAAAAACAAAATCCAAGTAGTTGCATTTGAATTTATTTTATTTTATTGTAGCATATCAACTTTCCCATTATGACGGGCGTATAAACCATTTAGAAAGTACAATTTCATGTGAAGTGTTACCAAACCCCGGGTTTTTGAGGAGCAGCATGCAGCCAGGTGAGCTGTCCCTCTCCTCTCTCCTCTCTCCTGCCCGTGTCTCTGCTCTCTGCTCTCTAAGTGACTGCACCATGGAAACACAGAACGCCTTTATGATCGCTCTCTGTAAGATCTCCCCCCCCCCCCCCCACCCTACACAGTTCTTAATTAGCATTTGATTGTGCTGTAAAAACCAGCGGAGTGCATTAAAGAGGGATCAACGCAGTCCAAACGGAGATGGGCTTCATTAACATGGATGGGGAAGTAAAAAGCTTGAGTGTGTTGATTCAAGCCGAGGTAAACACATTTTGTGCCTCACCTACACACTCACTTTATTTACTGCGACCATCATTTATTTGCAAGCAGCGGGGATCTCAGGCACGAGGCCCCTGACAGGTTAAAATGAGTTAATGTAAGTTAATAAGTTAAAAGGGGTGAGAGGAAGGTGAGTGCCTTTTAAAGTGCTTGCCTGTCCTATTCAGGAGCAATTTGGGCCCATAAAGGCTTGCACTAAAACGGACTCCGTCTGACGTAGTGGAGTGTTAGCGACACAAAAGACACATAAACCTCTGTGATTCACGCTCACAAAAGCCCCTTGGCGGTTCTCCTGTCCAGGCAGGCCCCTAATGAAGACCTGTATTTCACAGCACCTACACAATAAAGCGGAGTGGAGTGCTCAGGGCTGGTACTCTGCCCGGCCTATACAAGCACTTTGCATCTGCCTCTTCCTCCCTCTTCACTCTTGACTCTAAAAGCCATAGCAGGGGGAGAGATAAGACACAACCAGGCAATATCTATTTGGGTTGATCCGCCATGTTGCTTTTTAAATTAGGGGACTCATTGATAGACAATTAGGGTTGTTAAGGCTCTGACCTGAGATACCAAAGTGTGTGTGTGTGTGTGCGTGCGCTCACATGCTCAAGAGCCGAGGTGAAATTCGACGTCCTCCCAGGTTTCTCTCCTTATCAGGAGATGACTTTAAAGAACGGCCACTAGGGGCAACGGTAATCGCTATTACTGTCAAGCAGACCAGTGGTCTGGGCATAAGATGTGAGCTCCGGCTCCGAGGGTCGGTTTCCCAGTCCTAGGCACTCGTTTTTATTTTGGGGTTTTTATCCTGTCCCAAACCCTTACCTTAACCATTCGGAATGAATGCCTAAACTTAACCTTCGAAATTGTACGTTTATGGACAAACGTTGGATTCTGAAGTGAGACTGTGAGAGCTTGTTTGTGTGTGTGTGGTGTATTTGTATTTATTATGGATCCCCATTAGCTGCTGCCAAGGCATCTGCTACTCTTCCTGGGGTCCACCCAAAAACTATATTTTGGTATTTGTTTCAATAGTCCATTGTTGACATGGTCCCAAAATGTTTTGCTTCTCAGCAATCAAGTTTTCAAGATAAGTAACTTTCAAAATATAGTTTTTGGGTGGAGTTTTCCTTTAAGGCAGTTATATACGATTGAAACATCACATTACATTTCACAACAGATTTCACAACACATTAAATGTGTGCCCTCCGGCCTCTTCCAATACCACATCTACAACACAAAATTCATGTGTATGTGTGTGTATAGTGCGTGTTATCGTGTGTGTGTAAAAGCATGGAAAAATACAAAGTGGCTACAAAATGTACAGAATACTTTCATTTGCACCAAAGGAAAAAGGAAATGGGCTGCTTATTTTATTAAAGAAGCACATGTCTATGTTAATGTGAGGCACATGTTAATTCAGTGTGTATTTTCTTTCTTGTGAACTGAGAACACTGTGTACTGTACATAGCGTGACTGGAAGCAGCGATGCAGTCAGATCCATGGACCTTCAAATGGGGTTGCATTAAATGCTAACATGTTTCTTACCCAAATTTCAGTTATATATTCTATCATTTATACAACACAACAAGAAATGAGGGACAACATGATTTTTCGTTCCATATTAATCGTGTGTAAAGATGATAAATGTTGGTCAATATGACAGAGCATTTGACATTTTGAGTTATCTTCTCACCATTCATAGAGTGACTTACTAGAAATTATATTGGGAATAAACCATTAGCCTAGTATAATTTATAACACAACAAGCTCTCAGTCTCACTGCAGAATTAGACATTTATTCACGTTTCTCCAAATGTCAAATTTAGAAGGTTAAGGTTTTGGTTAACCTTTCGGTTACGCTCTAACTGCTAGGCTGTCCACCTTCTGTTCCAGAATGGTTAAAGTAAAGGGTTAAGGTTTGTGATAAGGTTAACACACCAAAAAATGTTAAACCAACATACAACCTTCTGATCCAGAGTCATGGGATTACGCCCATCATCCACCCCATCCACAACACCCTAGCAAAACCCAAGCCTACTTGATGGTAAAAGTGATCACTGTTGCCACTAGTGGCCGGTTTTGAAGGCATTTACCGACGTCCTCAGGACATGGATAGACGTCCAATTTCGAAGTCACTCTTGAGTGAACTGCCTGTGGGAACAACCAGCTCAAACAGTGCCAACCCCATTCCAAGCACAACCACCCACCAATCTCGCCAGATCAGAATATGTTTTACAAATTGCCTATTTGTGTGAAAACTTAGAACCGATCCAGCAGGGGACTAGGCTGTATAGCGTGTCCATGGCGGAGAACTCCATTTTTAGCATGGAGGGGCTGGAGATTATGTCACGGAAGTGCGCGCAGAGTCATTAATATACCTCCTCCCTGCTCCCTCTCTTTTCAGAGGCGTGAGGCCTCCCGTCCCAGTGCCTCCCTCCATCCATGCAGCTCTCATCTGAATGCTAATTTCCTATTTAAAATCCACCCTCGCGCGCGGGGATGGGGTGTGTAGGGGGGACTGAATGATTCTTCTAGAAACCACAGATGTAGAGTATCAAACCCTGGCTGCTGCTGGCCGCTCCTCCTCGTGCTCTGTCGCATTCAGGACCAATTAATTAACCCGCGGGGCGAGCAGGTACCCTACTCCTGCGGTGGCCACAGGCGGTGGACTTGCTAGCGCTCTCAGATTTAAATGCGCATCTCATTTTCACGCGATGAGCACGCATGCACCGCACAGCCAGGCACTTTTGTGTAGAGAGAGAGGGAAAAAGCACAGTTGTGATATACCTCCCTATCCACCCCTTAATCCCTGAGGTCCATGGCCTGCGGTTTGGAGGATCTCAGAGGCGGCTCGTGGGACGGTCCAGTCGATCAGCAGTTTTGGAAACGCTTTTTAAAAGGTTCTATTGTTCTCTCCACGCACCCGCCTGGCTCTCCATAGAACGGCTCAAATAGAAAGTGACTGGCCTTTAATTGAAGTGGTCGGTAAGCAGTTGTCATATGGAAATATTTGAATAGAGATTATGTACGGCACTTCACTCAAATCCACTCCGTTTAGAGAATTAGAAGTAACCTATTTGGAAGGGCAGCGGCGAAGCCAAGGGGATTATATAAATGGACTATATTCAGACAATTAACACTTTAACTAGATCAGGAACAGGCTGGTTAACATTTGAAAGGAGTTCGGGGCACTTCGGTAGAGACCGTCTCACATGGTGAATGACAGATGTGTCATAATAGTCTACCAGGGATTACTCGCTTTAATAGTTGTCATTTTGTCACTCATCACGCCTATAAATCCTGCTTCCAAATCATATATAAATGGACTACCAGAAAATAAGTCCACTGTAGCCTAAATAAAACAGTAGCCATATATTGAAAAATGTTACTAATCGTCAATTTCATCTAGTTTTTATTGCAAATGATTTCATATCTACTTTTCCAAACAACAACAAGGAAAGGCGGAAACAGCAGGCAGTGTAGTTTATATCGGGTTTAGTTTATATGGCATCCCTAATCATGGCGTTTCCAATTGTATGATTTATGTTGGGTCTCTAAATGTAGGCTATGATTAGGGGGCTTGGTGGTGGCGAGGCTTGGAGCCGAGCGCAGTTTGGATGTCTCCATGAGGCGATGCAGTAAATGGGCGTTTTATTTATCGCCGTGCCAGGGCCCCCCTTAGCGGAAGAGCGCTCTCCCAAATTGAAATATAGCGGAGTTTACTCTCCTGATTAGGGCCTCACGCAGCCCAAGGCTATCATCAAACAGAGAAGCCCCGCGCGCTCTGACACCTAATTGCGTGTGGATTAATGTGGTCGAGAGTGACAGCGGTAAAGCCTCAGTCTCCTTCCCTCCCTCCTCTCCACCCCTCGCTCCGAGACAATAACCACCAGCCAGACAGCAGGACCCTAAATCGAGGACTGGCCTTTTTGATAAGGACTTGTGCTAAAAAGGATCCTTGGGACGTCAATACTCAAAACCTTAACCCCTACCCTAACCCTAACCTTAACCATAACCATAACAATAACCCTTACCTAACCCTTTACATTTGAATTCCAATGGGGTAGGGACGTCCCAAGGATCCCGGACCTTTTAATAAAACGATTAATCCATCTCCGATTGTTAATTTCTTTGATTGGGCTACATTACATTTTGAGAAGCGATTATGAACATTTTTAAATATAGGCCACAGATTTGCCAAATTCTATGAATGGTCTCTCCGAAAAGGCACACATTTCCCAAAAGCCAATGTCAGGTGTAGTGTCAGGAGACAGTTGAATGCTCAGATGGTTAGAGTACATTTTTCTATATACATTTATTTTAAAAGACAGTGATATAAACAGCAGTTGGGGGGGAAATGCGGTTCAGATCAAACTCTGACCCGCAACTGTTATGACAGCTTCCTTAATTAATTCAGCAATCTATAACAGGATGATTAAAAGCAGGCCTACTACCGTAATTACATAATCAACTTAGAATATTGTTCGCTTCAGAGCTCGAGACAACCGAAACGACTGCAGGCTTACACGTGCAATATTGTAATTTTGTTACTTTTGATTCAGAGTTGTTTATTGTGGGCACATGGTGGAGATCCCAAGTGGTACATTTTTGTGTATTGAATCATCAAAAAAGCAAGCGGGGTTGCGTTCAATTCGTTGTTTTCCATTGAAACGTTTCAATAGGCTACCCTTTCAGAACCACGGCCAGCGACAGAATTGGTGGCTTGTCTGATGTTCCAGCCCAGCCTCACATTCAATTCGCGCATATATGTACAAAATGTATTTCAGCAGATTTCGTGCGTTTTTGTGCATTTTTGGGGTGGTTCAATTCGTTTGAAAATACACGAATTTCTGTGCTACTTAATTCGTGCGAAAAGACACGAATTTAACCAGTAGGCGACACACAAACCGTTGCAACAACCATAGACGCGATCGCCTGTATTTATTTATTTTACGTTATGAATATATAGATATTTTGCCTTTTTTTAACCATATAACCATAAGAGGTTATATATATATATATTGTATTTTTTTAATCCCTATTAAAACATTGTGGTTTTATGCCTATATGTACTGTTTTCGATTTTTCTGAACAGACTTTTCAGTATAGAATGAATGTAAGCAATGCATGATGGTTAATGGTGTTTTATTCGGTTGTAGTTCCATGTATTTCTTAAAAAATAAACGTGTAAACCATTTTTATTGACCAGAATGTAACTGAAAATACAATGGCAGCCTTGCCATTGTCCATCAATAACGAAACTTTTTTTTTTCGTATAACATTTGGGGAAACGTATGCAGTCATTGTAGTCTTACATTTTGTTGGCCAACCAAAATTACCAAAACGTTAACCCGTAATAAGGCTAGGGTGGCTGAGTGTAAATACATGGCTCTGAGTGTAAGCACCTTTTCACTAGAAACGTTCTTGTGTTCAAATTACCGTCAGTGCGAAATAGCTAGAAAGCTTTCGTATTTCCACTTGGCTGCACCTACGGTTACGATAACGATAAATCAAGTGCAATACCTGCGTCGACCTGTGTCGAGCAGCTAAACACCGGAAAGCTTCTAGCCTACCGGAAAGTTACAAGAAAAACAAGAATAGTTACCTCATCCGGTCATGTGACGCTCTGGATGCCCCCTAAAAGCAATTTCAACCGTTTTGAAAAATGACGCCTGGTAACCCCCAAAAAATACCAGGTGCACGAAAAGTTTGGACTTAGAATATTTTTTGAAAACCTCCATAAATCACTCAGGCCATTGACTCGAGAAGAAAAAACATAAAATATTTTCCAGAAGAAAAAACATAGAATATTTTTTGAAAACCTCCATAAATCACTCAGGCCAGCACCCATTGATTTGGGGCGGTAGTATAGCGCTCCCAGAGCGGGTATGGAAGTCTGGATCCCCCCTAAAAGCATTTAAGGCTCTGTGTGTCTTTAAGCACCATACTTTTTCACTCCATCCTTGCTGTGTGTGTGTGTGTGTGTGTGTGTGTGTGTGTGTGTGTGTGTGTGTGTGTGTGTGTGTGTGTGTGTGTGTGTGTGTGTGTGTGTGTGTGTGTGAGAGAGAGCTTTTCTTTGACATCTGTTTAGAGAAATTACTGATTTACAGTTCATGAGGGTTGACCGATTCACACATTTAAAGTTTTGGAAAGATTTGACTTTTTTAAACCTTCGAAACAGCACCTATGACCCCATTTTAAGACACTTCCGGTTGGCACAGGAAGCTATAAGTAAATACATAACCTGATCGGGGTATGCTTTTACAGAATCCTGAGTTTTAAGTCTATACGTTAAGAACTGACTGATTTACACAGGGTTGAATGCACTATATATCACAAACTGCTGGTTGGGTATGGCAAACCACTTTTAGGGTGATTTTATCACTTCCGGTTGCTCCAGGAAGCTTAGAATCAACACAGGTAGACCTCATAGTGGCTTGATGGATTGTCATTGAAGACAGGTTCATAAGACATTCATAACCCACATAGGCTTCAGGTTGAATTTAGGGGTGCAGGCAATGTGTTCCTATGGGGTGAGATGTCATTGTAAACTGTTTGATGTAAACACCTTCTTTTAACTGTTAAGGGGTAATGCCACACGGTCAAGGTTAGGCTTGCACAGAGACCTTAGGAACGTTCCTGAGGTCAAATTGTGCTTCTAAACCTTAACAGTTCTCTCTCTGTCTCCCAAAAGCAAAAGACTTGAAATGTAGGTCAAGGGTCATCTTCTTGTCACTGTCGCTGCGCTCAGACCGAGCAAGCTACGGTCAAGTGCGGCATCTCGTTGAACTCGGCACGGCCTGGAGACTATGGGGATGTCATTTTTAGTGGTGATTTCAGAATGCTATTTTGGTGGTTTTTCATTGTTGAAACATATTGCAAATGCACAAAAGTCAACTAGCAAGTCAGTGTCCATCAGCCAATTAGATATTTTCAGACACCAAACTGATACCATCTGACTCCAAACTCACTTTTTCCAACTCGTTTAGAAGCCAACTATCACATATTTCAGAGCAGGCCCAAAATTTACAGCGCCTTCCATTTAAACCATAATAAAACAAATAATACGTAGTTATGTTCTAGCTGCGGGTCCAGTTCTCACATTATGTTTAGCCCTATGTGAGGCGACCTCGAATCCCAAGTTTCGGCTCAATAGGTAATTCGGTGCCCGAGCAAAACCTTAATTGGTGCTGAAATTCCACTTTTTTTCCATGCCTTGCTACGGGGTCCTTGAATGAGCTATCGGACAGAAATGTCGGGGTCCGTCTCTATGGGCCGAGCCGGTTTCAATGCACCTAGTCTTGCAACTTTGGGACTTTTCTAAATGTCACCATTTTCGTAATGCTCAAAATGAACTGAAGTCAATGCAAATGCACAAGGCTTTTTATCGGTCCGAGAACCTTCTAGAGCCACATAACTCACCGTGCTTAATCGACCTGAGCTCTAGAACAGGTTTGTAAAGTTTCAGAACTCTAGGTCTGACGGTTCTTTAAAAGTTTGAACAAAAGTAACTATTGCAGGCACTGTCTGCCTCTAAGCCCATCAGTGTGTCACTCCATCCTTTCTGTGTGGGTGTGTAAATTTTTCCTTGAAATCTGATGGGATGAATGACTGATTTACAGTTCATGAGGGTTGCCTACTCACATTTATTAAGTTTTGGAAAGATTTTACTTTTTTAACCTTCGAAACAGCCCTTTTGACACCAATTATGGCACTTCCGGTTGGCAGGAAGCTGAAAGTAAACACATATCCTTATTGGAGTGGGCTTTTACAGAATCCTGAGTTTTAAGTCTATACGTTAAGAACTCACTGATTTACATAGGGTTGAATGCACTATTTCTCTCAAACTGCAGGTTGGGTATGGCAAACACTTTTAGGGTGATTTAACCACTTCCGGTTGCTCCAGGAAGCTTAGAATCGACACAGGTAGACCTCATAGTGGCCTGATGGATTGTCATCGAAGACAGGTTCATAAGGCATTATTAACCCACATAGGCTTCAGGTTGAATTTAGGGGAGCAGGCAATGTATTCCTATGGGGTGAGATGTCATTGTAAACTGTTTGATGTAAACACCTTCTTTTATCTGTTAAGGGTTAATGCCACACGGTCAATGTTAGGCTTGCACAGATCGGGAGGACCTTAGGAACGTTCCTGAGGTCAAATTGTGCTTCTAACCTTAACGGTTCTCTCTCTGTCTCCCAAAAGCAAAAAAAAATGAAATGTAGGTCAAAGGGTCATTTGGGTCCTTCTTCTTGTCCCTGTCGCTGCACTCAGACCGAGCGAGCTACGGTCAAGCGGGGCATCTCGTTGAACTCGGCACGGCCTGGAAATAATGGCAATGCCATTGCAGGCTTTGTGTGTCTTTAAGCACCGTACTTTTTCACTCCATCCTTTTATCCCCTTTTCTTCGTGGTATCCAATTGCTAGTAATTACTATCTTGTCTCATCGCTACAACTCCCGTATGGGCTCAGGAGAGACGAAGGTCGAAAGTCCTGCGTCCTCCGAAGCACAACCCAACCAAGCCGCACTGCTTCTTAACACAGCGCGCCTCCAACCCGGAAGCCAGCCGCACCAATGTGTCGGAGGAAACACCGTGCACCTGGCCCCCTTGGTTAGCGCGCACTGCGCCCGGCCCGCCACAGGGGTCGCTGGAGCGCGATGAGACAAGGATATCCCTACCGGCCAAACCCTCCCTAACCCGGACGACGCTAGGCCAATTGTACGTCGCCCCACGGACCTCCCGGTAGCGGCCGGCTGCGGCAGAGCCTGGGCGCGAACCCAGAGACTCTGATGGCGTAGCTAGCACTGCGATGCAGTGCCCTAGACCACTGCGCCACCCGGGAGGCAGATCTGACCTTTTTAACCCTTTCGAAACTGACCCTATGGCACCATTTGAAGGTACTTCCGGTTGACATAGGAAGCTGAAAGTGAACACATATCCTCCTTGGGGTAGGCTCTTATATAATATTGAGTTTTAAGTCTTTATGTTAAGAACTGACTTATTTACAGAGGGTTAAATGAGTGTGTGTTATTTCATAAAATCACATAAAATCACAGAATTCTGGCAGAGCTTCGAGACCCACTTAAAAAATGTTCGTCTGAAGACACTGCAACTGGATCTGTAACTTTTCTTTTTTTTTAACTCCTTTTTGTGAACATTACCAATTTGTCAATGTACGATTTCTCTGAAATTACGATAGATAAATGGCTGGTTCTTTTTTTCCTGACACCGTATGCTTATGTACTTTGACGTGAAGCGGTCAAATTAGCACCCTACTTTGCGTTTTTGACCTTTAATCCCAGAAAAATTGCCATAACTCAAAAAGCGTTGAGGCCTCGACACCATCTTGTTCGGGGCCAACTGTCTATTACGTCTTCGAAATATTTTCCGTTTAGGAGAAAAGGCCACATGCATTTGCAATGTGCTTGTGCATTTGCAATATTATTTATTTTCCCTCTGGTGGGAATTTCCGAGACTGCGGACAAATGACCAAAATTTGTTATTTTTATAAAACGGAAACCGAACGTCCGAGAGATTTCGTTTGATGACTTCCTGAAAGATCTCTCCGCACGGCCCGACGCCGTCCGCGAATTTTAGAAACGTTGCAGGACGTCTAGTAAGAGACCGTACATTTGCAATGTGGCGTTTCTCACTAACCATATGGCGAGTGCTAAAATGTTCCCTTAGGGTATGGAAAGGCCTTGGAAAGGCCATAAGTGTAAGCCAACATAATTCATTATTTTACATTAACATGTAATACATGCATTATGAAGAAAATAGTGTAATTTAGGCTCCACGAAATATGAAATGGGTTATGAAGAAAATCGTGTATGGTTTCCTACATGACAAAAAGGCGTTCTGATTACAAGTGCACCAGTATCTAAAGTATTAAGCGAAATCAAGCACAGAAAACAGCATTGGCATTAATAAAACAATATTTCCCACGAATTAAGTCGCACGTAAATGTGCGTCTTTTCTCAAAAATTCTGTTCAGCAAGTCTAAAACAGTTCATATAGGCATACAACGACACATTTTAAAACATGGTTAAACAAAGACCACATTTCTGTATATTCATGACGTTGAATTAGCCATTAAGAAGAACAAAAATGAAATACAAATTATCGCGTCTATATGGTTGTTGCAAAGGCTTGTGTAGCCTACTGGTTAAATGTGTGTCTTTTCGCACGAATTAAGAAGCACATAAATTCGTGTCTTTTCTCATGAATTAAGCCAGACGAAAACGCACAAAAACGCACGAAATCTGCTGACATACATTTTGTACATATATGCGCGAATTGAATGTGAGACTGTGTGACGTTCAGCAACACAAGGCAGTGGACAGCGACGGTCTCAGGTGAAGCTGCAAATTACTGGCCTCTCTGGAAAACCCCATTTAATAGGAGAAGAGGTCTACACAGCCAGGAGTTGGCTCCCGGTGCTACTGTTTTCATCCATACTGGTTTAAACCTCCGAATTGTGAAAAGGGAATAGGCCTATATCTGCGAATAATTGCAACAGACTTCTCCAGTGAAACTGCATCTACAAATACCTCAAGTTCATTGAAAAGCCTATCAAGGCACCCTGCCTGCCTCTGCCCCTCCGAGTGAGAAACACCGTTAACCTGAACGGAAATGTGTCTGCAGCGCGCGGCCCTGGAGGAGCTCACCTGAGCGTTGCTGTGCAAACCGGAGAGGGCTCCCATAAAGTCGCGGCATGCTGTGACCTTTACCGTAATTCATCAGGCGCCGCGGTGACAGGGAGGCCCTTCACGCGCCGATAATTTGATTACTATAACATCTGTAACATCAATAATGTCTGATGAGATTGTTTTGCGCAACCAAACATGCAGAGGCCGTAAAGGATGGCGAGAGAGAGGGATGGAGAGAAAGAGAGGGGGAGACAGCGAGAAAGGGACGGGTGAGAAGAGAGAGAGAGAGATATAGAGGGGGGAGAATGGAGAGATGGGTGTCATATCGTCATTGACGTTTAACCCACAGCATAAGGGCACTTAGACATTAACGTTGAAGAGGATAGGATTTTAAAGGTGACGTCTTCCTCAGACGATGATGATGACGACGATGGTAATGATGATGTAATGGTACACGTCATGAAAATGTGTCTCCCCCCATAATGCATGAATCTAAACTGTTTTGCACAGCAGCATTAAACATTTACCCAAACCAACATTAATCGATGAAGCATTATACCTGATTACCATCAATATGCTCTAACTGCCATGGACGGACAAGGATGCATCGAACAAGAGCAAACTAACTAGCCTATCCCTGCAAAACAAAGTGCAGTGAGAGCGTGCCGCATTCAGGTCTTATTTTGGGCCTCATTGTGCGCACGTGCAAGCCCAGTTCCCCGTTTTCCCCTCACACTCAGAGAGAGAGAGAGAGAGAGAAATGTGGCGGATATAAATGTTTTGCTTAACTAGAGGAAACATCGCTGCCGCTAACCGATCGCCGGATCCATTAAGCTAATTTATTAAACGCAATTTGCCTTGTGTCATTGGGCTGTGTAGCGCTGCAGAGAGAGAGGGTTGAAAACGGGGAGACAAGGGGCCGATGGCGGGACAGCGGGGGAACACTGTTCTGACACACAGAATTAGAGGCGAATTAAGAGCCTCAATGAAGAGGTGGTTCCAGGATAAACACAGAGGAAGAATAGACAGAGAATAGAGGAGGATAAGCATTTCACTGTAAGGTCTACACCTGTTGTATTCGGCGCATGTGACAAATAGCATTTGCTGTTCAGGGTTTACCAGAGGTTGGGTGTCAAACACAAAATAGCCTCCACCTGTAATATATTCAAATAGCCTACATAGGCCTATGTCATTAGCAATCGACGTATATTCAGTCACATTGGTCCGTCTTCTGCAGCCTGTAAACCTGCATGGCTTATTCAGTGACTTTAGGCCTGCAGGTATAGTCTATTATTCATGGCCTACTTCAGAATCCAGGATACATATCCATTGTGACTTGAGCTCGTGCCTGGCAGCGTTCCCACTTGCAGGTAATCATGATTAGCACGTTTCTCTGCTGGCTAATGTGGTCCTAGTTGTTTCCCCCACGCATACAACATTAAATCATCCCGCAGTTTGTTTTGCAACCCCCTTTGTTCTGCTCGGAGGGTTCCACTCATGAGGGTTCCCATCGTTCTGGTTCCACTATTAGGCATATTTAAGGCGCTCTGTAACAAGGCTCCTTCCTCATTTTTCCAAGGTTGCCTTATTTGTTGTGCAAACCTACACCAGCTTTTTGTCTCAGCAGTCATAACTGTTAATGTTACATTGGGTGTTTGATATTTCATCAGTTCAACCAATATTGTTCCGAGATAACGAATGTAAAATGAAACCGCAAGGAACGCGTTCGAATTCCCTCAGAAGGTTTCAGGGAGAAGAGTAAAAAAAATCACATTCACCGTGGCTATTAGCTTGGGTGATTTATTTTGTGTATGTCAGAAAACAAGAAGGCAAGAAAAAGAATATGGGCTTTATTTTTCTATTACCAAACATTACAATCGTATTTCCATCACTGCACCGTTAAGTAATTTGCGAGAAGAAAAAAAAGCCGATGGACTCTGGCGGCATGCTCGTGGCATGTGTTTAAACCCATTACTTTGCCTTTTAATCAAACCGCGCGCTCGTGTCAAAACGCGCTATTTTCGCAATGCATCTCCTCGCGCTCGTTCCAATTCACCAAGTGACCTTGAAAATGTTTGCTCTCCTAAACGTCTTCTCCCGCTCCTTCCCTCTTTCTCTCCCCCCTCTCTCCCCCTTTCTCTCCCTCAGCCTCTCCAAACCTCTCATCCATTTCTGCCTACCGGGGAAATACACATCCGTGTGAAACGGGAGAGCGTGTATTGGCAAAGTAATCTATTTTTATAAGGTGATAATGATAACGATGATGGTGCATGGGGAAGAAATCTTGGCTGTGTATGAGAAACTTCGAGCACACTGACACTGCAGCAGACTGTAACAGACTCCTGCCTGAACTAAAGTGCCATATCGAAACCAGAATTCATTCACACCTTGAGCCTGAGTGCCTCAGTCCACATTTCGCGAGTTTAATCGAGTTATCTAGATGTATTTATGTTACATAAATCATGATTAACAGAAAGAATTAGATTAATATTCGCCATAATTGTTCCACCGATGTTATCACCCCAGTCTCCAGGCCTTGATAATGGATGGGCCTACTATATTAGTAACAATTACACTGGTGATATCAATTGATTTAACCCGAGTGGACATGGGTTAGTGAATTCAAGCAACACAATGTGAATTAGGCCTATAGGAGAGACTTTTTGGCTGTGGATGGTTCTCAGTGGAGACAGCTAGTGTAGGCCTATTGGTATATTTCACACCGACAAAAACGCGCCTCTAAAATAGGCTATTGTTGTTCCAAGAGCTTGCCATGCACGGTTTGTGTGTGTGTTGATATGGGGGGGGGGGGGGGGGGGGGGGGGGGGGGGGGGTGTAAACAGCAACATTCGGCCATATGATTTATCGCAATCCGGGGAAGGCAGCTCCAGTTTTGGGCCTGCGCTGTCCTAACGCATTTCGCCTCAGCCATCAACCGTGATTAAACACCTGCTGTTGCCGGGAAACAAAACGCGCTAATCCAATATGTATTTCTGACATATTAAATATCACCCAATCCCCTGACATCACGCGCCGCTTTTCCGCGGGATGGAATTCTAAAACATATTTTTCTAATTTATGGACGGACGATAAATCAAAATTAAGCTTGCGGACAACGAAATATACATCAGTGCAAACTGACGCTGAAGCAAGCTCATAGGTATATAGGCAACGTGCCCGGAGACAGCGGGAACATATGCTCTGTTCTGTGGTAGCAAGCTGTGTGTGAGCTGAGCCGAACTCTGTTCTGTTATGTGGATACACTTGTATGCGGAGGCCACTCTTGTTACCTTGGAGCAGATGGCTTCTCTTGAAACTCTTGTGTTAAACTAGGAGGTTATTGCAGTCTTAGTCCTACCTACATCTGTAAGAGACCGTGACAATATATCTTGAAGGTTAATGTCATTGCATATTGACATTAATTAGGCTTACTGAAATATCAAATGGGACTCCCTCTTAAAATAGGCGAAAGGTCAAATGAAAAAACATCTAATGGTAAGCAGCGTTCACTTTTTAGAAAACTACACCACAGAAAAAGTTCAGATGCTTTGAATTTCCTCCACGTCTCAGGAAAAAAAGGCTATTATCCAGCTGTTTTCTATTTAGCCTAATTCATTCATTTACATTGTAATTTATTTACGTAATTTATTAAGGCATAAGCATCAACACGTATTTTTGTGAGACCGGTCCCTACACACAGGCCCAAGTTAGAGGCAGGGGGTGGAGAGGGAAAATCAAATGGTGTAAAACGTTATCATTGGAGAATGTCTATAGAGCCCTGAAATAATGCATCCAGATGTAGGCTTATACCCACAAACAAATAACATGTTAGTCCAATATCATGGATCCGCATTAACGCACAGTGCTTTTCCCTTTTTCAGTAAAACGATACGATCCGCAGAGAAGTGCACTTTGTGTGTAATATAACACACTAAGCACAAACACACAAACCCACTGTTAACCTCTACTACAGATTTGTCACTGATGTTGAGATAGATCCCCTGGCCTACACTCACTTTCTCCCTCTCCCTCCCTCTCTCTGTCCCCTCACCTCAGAATGTTGTTACCATGATGACAGACACCAAAGAGCACGCGGCGGGGTCCACTCTCCCCCTCCGGCATTGTCCTCCGTGCGGTGTGACACTCATTGTATGTGACTCCTCAATTCCGCTGCTTCCCCGAATCTCCTGCCCATTCCTACCGCTCTGTGAGCTATCTGGGCAACTAGCGTTTTGTCGCTTCTCTGCCCACTATGCCCAGGTAATGGATCTGCCGGACCCGTCTGCTGTGCGGAAAATATCAGAGAAAGACGCATACACACATGACGGAAATGATACAGACACCATCAAAATGCTGAATTGTATTCCATTTGTTGCATCTCTGCCCCTTAAGGTAACCTAACTATGCTAAAATGGCCTCTGTATTAGTGGGCATGTTTAAAAATGATAGGCCTACCCTGAAGTTTCTTCCATCACCACAATGACCCATTACAGGATAACGGAAAGGCGAACCTAGGTAATTGTTTATAGTGGCCTTTAATGAATGCATAATGATCGCATTTCATGCTTCCTAATGAAAATAAAGTATATTTTCAGGCGTACAAAGTTTGTGGCCAGTATTGCGGGTAATTCGCGTAATGTTTTGTTATTGATATTTATGTAAATAATCAACTATTCTTAATTCAATCATTTAATATAGATGAAAACGTTTGAATAGCACACAGGAATTCATTTAGCTTGTGGAAAATGAGGGCGACAGTAATTTTCAGCACCATGGACAGACAACATGCGTGAAAAAAAGAGACGCATTCGGCTAAATTTGCTCACTCAAATCTCGCATTGTGTAGTCATAAATCATTCGGTGTTATTTGAATGATTTTGAAAATAAATCCACGTTTTTCCACAGTAACGGGACTTCCATACGCTTTGTCATTCGGCTGAATTATTGGACTTTTATTCTTTGTAATGATGAATTTAACCGAGATGTGAACAGGACTGACTGTTGGCCTCCAACCTGGAACTATTTTCTCGTTTCTCTAGTTTCTCTAAATCTTTTCTTTTCTCAATATTTCGATAAAGGTGCTATATCTACATGCCAAGCCTATTATGTTGGGTAATGAAAATGGAGGAACTTTTAATGTGAGATGAGCAGTTGAAGGATAACCAATTAATCGAGCAGTTGAACATGGAACGATGATATTTGTCCCCAACGGGTGTTCAAAAACACATCACCTTGTCAAAATGTAATTGCAGCAAAAAAAAACAGTAGGCCAACAAAAAGATAAATGGAGAGAAGGAGAGTGAAACATGTAGACATTCCTATCTATTCAGCGACTTTTATGTCAGACAGCACAATTTAAAGGCGACGTCAATGTCCAGAAAATGAATGCCTGCTTTAACTGTAATATTCATCTCCCTGACAAATTGCCTTCCTTTTCCTAACATGCTTCCCATGGCTCCACTTACCTTCTAGGAAGCAGGGTTCTATTTTCTATTTTGCAGTATTTGTGAAGCAGGCCATAACAACACACGCTCATTATGGGATGGACCCTTTGCATACACAATACCGGTTATTCCTTCCACTTCATATTTTCTTATTGGTTTAACAATCATTTGTGTGAATTACAAATGAAAAGTCCTCTGAATTACAGAAATGGAGCAGTGCATTCACTAGGGCCTATATTTCCTGAATGTGGAGACTTGTATAGACCGACATAATGAGGCCTCTTAAGCCAGTGTGTGTATATGTTTTACTGCCTGACCATTGTCCTTTTTTCTGTAAAGTATCTTATCATGCCTCCTGCTTCTTTCAGAGAATGGATTAATGGAATATGTACGACTAATTTGTTTCAAAAAAAGTGTGTGTATGTGTGATCCGCGAGCGTATATACAGTTGAAGTCGGAAGTTTACATACACTTAGGTTGGAGTCATTAAAACTCGTTTTTCAACCACTCCACAAATTTCTTGTTAACAAACTATAGTTTTGGCAAGTCGGTTAGGACATCTACTTTGTGCATGACACAAGTCATTTTTCCAAGAATTGTTTACAGACAGATTATTATCACAATTCTAGTGGGTCAGAAGTTTACATACACTAAGTTGACTGTGCTTTAAATAAACAGCTTGGAAAATTCCAGAAAATGATGTCATGGCTTTAGAAGCTTCTGATAGGCCAATTGAGATAATGTTAGTCAATTGGAGGTGTACCTGTGGATGTATTTCAAGGCCTACCATCAAACTCAGTGCCTCTTTGCTTGACATCATGGGAAAATCAAAAGAAATCAGCCAAGACCTCAGAAAAAAATTGTAGACCTCCACAAGTCTGGTTCATCCTTGGGAGCAATTTCCAAACGCCTGAAGGTACCACGTTCATCTGTACAAACAATAGTACGCAAGTATAAACACCATGGGACCGCTCAGGAAGGAGACGCATTCTGTCTCCTAGAGATGAACGTACTTTGGTGCGAAAAGTGCAAATCAATCACAGAACAACAGCAAAGGACCTTGTGAAGATGCTGGAGTAAACAGGTACAAAAGTATCTATATCCACAGTAAAACAAGTCCTATATTGACACAACCTGAAAGGCCGCTCAGCAAGGAAGAAGCCACTGCTCCAAAACCGCCATAAAAAAGCCAGACTACGGTTTGCAACTGCACATTAGGACAAAGATCATACTTTTTGGAGAAATGTCTTCTGGTCTAATGAAACAAAAATAGAACTGTTTGGCATAATGACCATCGTTGTGTTTGAAGGAAAAAGGGGGAGGCTTGCAAGCCGAAGAATACCATCCTAACCGTGAAGCATGGGGATGGCAGCATCGTGTTGTGGGGGTGGAGGGACTGGTGCACTTCACAAAATATATGGCTTCATGAGGCAGGAAAATTATGTGGATATATTGAAGCAACATCTCAAGACATCAGTCAGGAAGTTAAAGCTTGGTTGCAAATGGGTCTTCCAAATGGACAATGACCCCAAGCATACTTCCAAAGTTGTGGCAAAATAACTTAAGGACAACAAAGTCAAGGTATTGGAGTGGCCATCATAAAGCCCTGACCTCAATCCTATAGAACATTTGTGGGCAGAAATGAAAAAGCGTGTGCGAACAAGGAGGCCGACAAACCTGACTCAGTTACACCAGCTCTGTCAGGAGGAATGGGCCAAAATTCACCCAACTTATTGTGGGAAGCTTGTGGAAGGCTACCTGAAACGTTTAACCCAAGTTAAACAATTTAAAGACAATGCTACCAAATACTAATTGAGTGCATGTAAACTTCTGACCCATTGGGAATGTGATGAAAGAAATAAAAGCTGAAATATATAATTCTCTCTACTATTATTCTGACATTTCACATTCTTTAAAAAAAGTTGTGATCCTAACTGACTAAATTAAATGTCAGGAATTGTGAAGAACTGAGTTTAAATGTATTTGGCTACGGTGTATGTAAACCTCCGACTTCAACTGTAAGTATGTACACTGAGTGGACAAAACATTAGGAACACCTGCTCTTTCCATGACATGGACTGACCAGGTGAATCCAGATGAAGGCTATGATCCCTTATTGATGTCACTTGTTAAATCCATTTCAAATCAGTGTAGATGAAGGGGAGCAGACAGGTTAAATAAAGATTTGTACGCTTTGTGACAATTGAAACATGGATTATGTATGTGTGCCATTCAGAGGGTGAAGGGGCAAGACAACATATTTAATTGCCTTTGAACGGGGTACGGCATTAGGTGCCAGGCACACCGGTTTGTGTCAAGAACTGCAGCACTGCTGGGTTTTTCACACTCAATAGTTTCCCGTGTCTATCAAGAATGGTCCACCACCAAAGGACATCCAGCCAACTTGACACAACTGTGGGAAGCATTGGAGTAAACATGGGCCAGCATCCCTGTGGAGGCTTTCGAGTTCATGTAGACCGTCGTTTTAAAATAAGAATTTGTTCTTAACTGACTTGCCTAGCTAAATAGAAGTTAAATGTCCCAACGAATTGAGGCTGTTCTGAAGGCAAAAAGGGACAGAGTGCAACTCAATATTAGGAAGGTGTTCCTAATGTTTTGTACACTCAATGTATAATTGTCTGTTTGCATGTGTATGCTTGCTTGTGTGTATACTTACATACATGTGTGTATTTGTGTGTATTTGTTTTCATTTTTCTATGAGCGTGCGTGCGTATATATATATATAAAAATATATATATATTATTATTATTTATTTATTTGGGGGGAGTGGCAGGTAGCCTCGTGGTTAGAGTGTTGGGCCAGTAACCAAAAGGTTGCTAGATCGAATCCCCGAGCTGACAAGGTAAAAATCTGTCATTCTGACCCTGAACAAGGCAGTTAACCCACTGTTCCTAGGCCGTCATTATAAATAAGAATTTGTTCTTAACTGACTTGCCGAGTTAAATACAAAAATATACAGTGCCTTCCGAAATTATTCAGACCCCTTGACTTTTTCCACATTTTGTTATTGTAAAATGGATTTTTTTTTAATCCTCAGCAATGACAAGGTTTTCAGACATTTCAGAAAATGTATTAAAAATTAAAAACAGACACTTTATTTACATAAGTATTCAGACCCTTTGCTATGAGACTTGAAATTGAGCTCAGGTGCATCCTGTTTCCATGAATCATCCTAGAGATGTTTCTACAACTTGATTGGAGTCCAGCTGTGGTAAATTCAATTGATTGGACATGATTTGGAAAGGTCTATATAAGTCTATATAAGGTCCCACAGTTGACAGTGCATGTCAGAGCACAGATCTGGGGAAGGGTACCAAAAAATGTATGCAGCATTGAAGGTCCCCAAGAACACAGTGGCCTCCATCATTCTTAAATGGAAGAAGTTTGGAACAACCAATACTCTTCATAGAGCTGGCCGCCCGGCCAAACTGAGCAATCAGGGAAAAGGGCCTTGGTTAGGGAGGTGACCAAGAACCCGATGGCCACTCTGACAGAGCTCTTTAGCAGCAACGCTCCCCATTCACTTGACAGAGCTTGAGAGGATCTGCAGAGAAGAATGGGAAAAACTCCCCAAATACAGGTTTGCCAAGCTTGTAGCGTCATACCCAAGACTCGAGGATGTAATCGCTGCCAAAAGGTACTTCAACAAAGTACTGAGTAAGGGTCTGAATACTTATGTAAATGTGATATTTCAGTTTTTTATTTTTTATCAATCAGAAAACATTTCTAAAAACCCTGTTTTAGCTTTGTCATTATGGGGGGTTTTGTGTGTAGATTGATGAGGGATGCAATTAAAAAGTTGGAATAACAAATGTGGAAAAAGGCAAGGGGTCTGTCTGAATACTTTCCGAAGGCACTGTATACGCTCACATTTGCATAAGTGTGTGTGCAAGCTTGCCTTTCTGTGTTTCTCTGTGTGTCTAAGTGAAAGAGAGAAATAGTGTGCAAGACCAGAGACGATTTTTCACATGTGTTTCGCTCCAGCCTCTTCCCCCTCCACTACAGAGGATCTAATCAATCTGCCAGCTATTAAGTTTGTTAATTGATAATGCATACTAATTAGGCCGGCCGCAGTTACTTTGGAGACTCTGAGGAGGTAATTGTAGGCTCAGGTCCAAATGGAGTTTACGGCAGGCTGTGCCAGGTAAAAACCCATTAGGGGGAGGAGGGAGGAGGTGAGGGGAAGAGGTTGAGAGGAGGGGGAAGGATGAGATGGAGAGGAAGAGGAGAGAGAAAAAGGGTGGAGGAAAGGAGGAGAGGGAGGATGGGTCAACTCCTATGTCGGTCGACAGGTACAGAGATCTCCTTTGAACTAGATGCTCTAATGACGGTTTTCCGTTGTGTCGCTAGATGAGAATGTAGCTACAGTTGAACGCGTGCACCTAACATGCACCTTAACCAAATACCTTTAAACTCAGTTTTCAAAATTCCTGACATTTAATCCTAGTATGTTGCTTCAATATATCCACATACTTTTCCCTCCTCATGATGGCATCTATTTTGTGAAGTGCATCAGTCCCTCCTGCAGCAAAGCACCCCCACAACACGATGCTGCCACCCCCGTGCTTCACGGTTGGAATGGTGTTCTTTGGCTTGCAAGCCTCCCCCTTTTTCCTCCAAACATAATAATGGTCATTATGGCCAAACAGTTCTATTTTTGTTTTATCAGACCAGAAGACATTTTTCCAAAAAGTATGATCTTTGTCCCCATGTGCAGTTGAAAACCGTAGTCTGGCTTTTTTTATGGCGGTTTTGGAGCAGTGGCTTCTTTCTTGCTGAGCGGCCTTTCAGGTTATGTCGATATAGGACTCGTTTTACTGTGGACATAGATACTTTGTACTTGCTTCCTCCAGCATCTTCGCAAGGTCCTTTGCTGTTGTTCTGGGATTGATTTGCACTTTTCGCACCAAAGTGAGTTCATCTCTAGGAGACAGAACGCGTCTCCTTCCTGAGCGGTATGACGTCTGCGTGGTCCCATGGTGTTTATACTTGCGTACTATTGTTTGTACAGATGAACGTGGTACCTTCAGGCATTTGGAAATTGCTCCCAAGGATGAACCAGACTTGTGGAGGTCTACAATTTTTTTCTGAGGTCTTGGCTGATTTCTTTTGATTTTTCCATGATGTCAAGCAAAGAGGCACTGAGTTTGAAGGTAGGCCTTGAAATACATCTACAGGTACACCTCCAATTGACTCAAATTATGTCAATTAGCCTATCGGAAGCTTCTAAAGGCATGATGTCATTTTCAAAAAGAAATCCAAGCTGTTTAAAGGCACAGTCAATGAGAACTTCTGACCCACTGGAATTGTGATACAGGGAATTAGAAGTGAAATACACCTGTCTGTAAACAATTGTTGTAAAAATTACTTGTGTCATGCACAAAGTAGATGTCCTAACCGACTTGCCAAAACTATAGTTTGTTCACAAGAAATGTGTGGAGTGGTTGAAAAAAGCAGTTTTAATGACTCCAACGTAAGTGTATATAAACTTCTGACTTCAACTGTATATATGTCATAAAGACTGGGCTGTCATCGGTTTACAAATGACAAAAAAAAAACGTGTGGTGTGTGTGTCCTGCTAGAATAGGCCTGGGCAACTCCAGTTCTCGGGGCCTGATTGGTGTCACACTTTCCCCCCCATCCCTAGCAAACACACCTGATTTTAACTAATTTCATTTTAAACTGAAGATCATGATTGTTGATTATTGGAGTCAGGTGTGATAGCTGGGGCTGGGGCAAAAGTGTGATGTGTGTGTATTTGAAATGTGGATCAGAGGGCTGCTTGTTAATTGAGACGGCCGTGGCGTGTGCTTACGTCTCGCTCAGTGTCAGCCTGACGACCCTGTAATCCCTCCGTCAGTCCGGGGAACAAACAGACAGGCACTGAGGGAGGAACATGTCAAGAACATATTCTACACCGCTCACTGTCTTTGTCACAAAGAGAAGATGGGAGAGGAGGAAAGAGAGGCGAGAAGAGAAAATGAGAGAGGCAGTTCTCTCTGTGATCAGTGTCATGGTTCACATTGCAAAGAAACATCAGAAAAGCAGTACATTTATTTTCACAAAGGCAATATGTGGTGGCACTGAAGGACCTATTCGTTCAAACTGGATGTCTAGAGGTTTTGGAACACGAGGAAGCAACATATACAAATCAAATATATTTTATTTCCTGAGAGGGAACTTTGAGACGTAACGTGTTGTTATGTCTAGCCAGCAATATTTTTTTTGTAACCTGCGGCTGTAGCATGCAAATCATGTCACTTTTCCTGTCTCAACAAACTGTAGTTGGACTGTTAATTAAATTAGATGAGAATGGATATGACGGGAAAAAACACCATCACGGCCTTTCCTCGTTACCCCAGCTATGTGATAGAGCTCTACAGAGAATTATGTGTAAAACACTTTCTGTTTCATTTTCAGTCTGACAGGCTCTTTTTGGTTATTCTGTTTCACAACATTGTTTTTGCGGATGACAAAATGTATTAGTTATCCACTTGTGGTAATGTGAAAAAGCGGGACCATTTTTGTCACATCAAACTCAATGAAGAGAGAGAGCGTATTGAACTTCCGCCAGTTAGTTTGATGTTGTCACGTCATTTCACAAGCCCTCTCCTCCATTTGAAATGACAAAACCCTTTGTGGATTTAATCATCCATTTTGAGAGATTTCACTTGCAATGTAAACGTATCATTCACTCTCTCTGGCCACTTGTTAAATCTCTCTATCTCTACACTCTCCTTCCTCTCTCTTTCAGTCGTGTTTGTTTCTCTCTGGCCTCGCGGGACACCCTTGAAACAGACAGCTTTTGCCAGATTCATTTTCTGATCAAAGCTGTTTGATTTGGTCAAATTTGCCACGTTGGAGCTGATCTCGATTACTGAGATAAATAGCCCCGCGCTAACTGTCAACGAAAACTTGTAAGCTAATCAATTATTCCAATTTCTTCCAGCTGGATTTCTCCTGGGAGTCGGCCTCTAGGAAATACACTTTTTGATTAGTACATTTCTGTGTGTGTGTGTCTGGACATTCGGATGTGTCGTATTTGATTAGTGTGCAGGCTGTTGGAGTGAGCAGGGAGGCAGAGGGAGGCAGAGGGCCTGTCAGACAGCAGAGGAGAGGAGGCCTCTAATGCATTATGCATTGACAGAGCCCTGGAACCTGGATGCTGCTACCACCTTGGCTGGCACGCCTGGGAGAAGAGGGGAGATAGGAGAGGGGCTGGATTGGCCTTCTTACCTGTGGGGGGCTTAACTGGGATCTGGGCTGTTCTCAGCTCCTTGCCCAATCTCTCCTGGGAGGGGAGAGTTTGACAGAACCAATAAGACAAGGCAGGCAGTCCCGTTGGATGGCACATGCATATAGGCACGCGCACACGCACACACACACAAACACACTCGCTAACACATGCATGAAAGCACACACACACACACACACACACCTTCCCCTCCCCTAGCTCCTGGCCTGGAAATGGGTGGCTGGCCATAGAAAGTGTGTCATCAGCAGAAACAGACAGAGTGAGAGGACGTGACTGATAGACTGGGAGAGAGAATTGATCGGCTCCCACGTCCCCTGGCCAACCCCTGGTCCTCCATCCCTCCATCCATCCCTCCAACTCCTCTCTCCTCTCCCCCTGTTCTCTCCTCCATGGCCAACCAGTTTGTCCTCCTTTTCATCGCTCCATCCCCTCCATCTCTTTCTCACACCCTCCCCCTCTCTTCTCTCCTTTCTCTCTCTCTCTCCTCTCCTTCTCCTCCACCCCCCTCTCCTCCCTGGTCTGTCTCTCCGCTCTGCTGGTCCTGGTGACTCAATAAGTCCCAGCATGCTCCATACCTCCCGGCGCTGCTCGGCTGCGTTCGGACCAGCAGCAGATAAATAGCTGTGTGTGTGTGTACGAACGCCAAAACCACACACACCATTCATCAAGCCACCAAAACTGTCCCTAGATGATTACCTCTTCCAAACCAGCCCAGAACCAGGGGGAGGGCCGGGGGAGGCAGGGGGGAGCCAGAGGGAGATAGAGGGGAGAGGGGAGACGGTAAATGAAACTTTTGAGGGGTCAGTGGTTTTGTACTTTGGCTATTCATCTTCTCTCCCTCACCTCGTTGGGGCTTGCGGGCGGGCGCAGGGAGAGGGTGCTTCTGGGTAATTACCTCTCGGAGCGCGGCGCTGCTTCATTATGTCCCGCTATTCCAATCCACTGAAACATCTTTAATTTAGTCTGCTGAAGCAGCTAGCGCGCACACACACACACACACACACACACACAGGCCAGGAGATGGAGGAGGAGATGTGTGCATGTGTGTGTGCGTGTGCGTGCGTGTGTGTGTGTGTGTGTGTGTGTGTGTGTGTGTGTGTGTGTGTGTGTGTGTGTGTGTGTGTGTGTGTGTGTGTGTGTGTGTGTGTGTGTGTGTGTGTGTGCGCATCAGCAGGGGCCTTACCTCTCAGGGTAATGTGTGTATGCATATTAAGGGGTTGGATCACTTCTATTTCAACTCAGCCCATTTAGGAAATGAATCGAAATGCAATTCATCAGCTGCAGAGATTGCCCATTATTTTCAATGAGTATTGTTTTTCAGCTCAGGAATTGGATTTTCGTTGTTTGACCCCAAGCCGGGTAGGAAGAGAGCGGGTATGTAAAAGAGCTCGAAATGTAGTCATTATTGAATAGGACTAATTCACGATAGGTCAGGGATATTGAATAGCAATAATATGATTTGTTTATTATTAATTCATTGTGACATTTAGTTATTTCGTGCAAACTTAAGTAGTCGGCATATTGGTGTAGGTCTAGGTGTTTATGTCTATAGTGACATGACCTCTGTTGAATCCTTCTTGAGCTCATTCTCATACTTTGACATATTCTTTACAGTCATTGGTCACACTCTGAGTCAGACAGACCAGTGACAACTTCTGTATGTATGAAAAGACCACCGGGCCAGAGATGACAACATGTCGCTCTGTCCTGGCCAAGTATGTGTGTGTCTCAGATCTGGAACGAGACAAGAGGACGGACAAGGACAGAAAGAGTGGCCTTTGTTATGACAGAGCCTTGGGGACCAGGGTTACAATCTCTGGGAAGATGTTATTCTCTGTTCTCTGTTCCCCATACCAGATCAGTCAGCCGCTGCACACAGTACTGTCACTCACACACACGCTGTAGAGCCTTATGACAGAGACAACTGTGTTGCGTGTGGGATGAAAACTCATTGGGAAGTTGTTTGATTCTCCTTTGTGTACTTTACTTGCCTCTTGTGTGGATTTGTATTTTTAAGAAGTAGGCAACTGTTTTAGGCATGTTTTAGTCAAATCAAACATATTTTTTGTAGGCTTGAAAAATATGTCTTAACCTGGTTGTAATCTTGTCATCTGATGTTGACCCAAAACAAATTTTAACCAAGAAATGTACCATGACAAATTTTGCCCGCTGGGGTGTCTCTCCTATGGCTTCTCTAGCCGCATCATATCCTGTTCCCAGCACTTTCACTTCCTGTCTCTGTCCTGGTGTTCTGAGAGGCTCCTCTAACTAACTAACTAACCAGGCTTCTAATAGACACAACCCTGTTAGAGACTACTGGCTGGCTGGCTGGCCCTGAGTATGAGTGCTAATCAGAAAACACATTTCCACACACACACAATCAGGCGTGTACACACACACACACACACACACACACACACTCACCATTTCCTGTATGAGGGACCTGCGACAGAAGTGGAAGTGTAGGGAGAGAGGGAGAGATGGAGCGAAGGAGAGATGGAAGGAGGGAGATAGGGAGAGAGGGAGCGAGGGAGTGTAGGGAGGGCAGGAGCAACCAGCTGGGTTGTAGGAGTAATAAAGAAGGAGAATCAATAGGCCATGCAATGGAGCCAAGGTGCTGCCATTCATCATGCCGCCTCCCTGACTCCCATCATTCATCATGCTCAATGAGGCAGCAAATAGGAAAATGACTATTTGTATCAAACACATCTGCACTCATCCACCAAGGTATTTCATTCCCATTAACTCTCAGAGTAAAATACGCACAGGGTTCGGGCTTTTCTGTGTTGTTGTTGCTTGTGATTGTGTGTGTGTGTGTGTGTGTTTTCTTTGTGCTGTGGTGTGTGTTTTTGTTTGTACAGGTTGGCGGTGGAAAATGTATCTGGCAAAGAACACATTTATGGTTGTTTTTTTGGTGTCGTTATGGAGGTACATTTTTACAAGGGCCTGCTCATCCCTCCAAACAACTATCCCTCCCCCAATCCCTTCCTCCTTCTCTGCCTCCCTCACCCCTTTCCCTTCCTCCTTCCCTCAGTCCCTCACCCTCCCTCCTACTCACCCACCACTCAGACCCACGCCCTAGTCATCTTTTATGGGCTGTCATTGGTGAGTTTTTGTGTATGTCTTTATCGCAGTCTATCCTTTCAACTCATCTCTGCTTTGTCTCCATGCACACACACACGCACACACACACACACACACGCACACGCGCAAACACACACACGGCTGCTCTGTTTGCGTTTTGGGTTTGAGAGCACTGTAATAAATCTAGGTGCTTGACTGTAAGAATGGCTTGTATTATTCCAGGACAGCGTCTTCATGTCCTCAGCCTTATAAATCCACTAGGCTGCCAGGTAAGACAGAGGTGCTTCTCTTCACCGCAGCCACGGGAGGCAGGCAGGATGGGATGCAAATGTAGAGGGCTATCATCATTATAGAGTAATACCCCATGAAATGGCTGGATCATTACTGTCTATGGCAGCAACATTATCATCTACTAGCTTTATGGGCTGCTGGGGCGTGGTAGAGAGGCTGTATAGAAAAGAGAGATGGAGGTGTGTGTATATATATGTGTGTGTGTGTGTGTGTGTGTGTGTGTGTGTGTGTGTGTGTGTGTGTGTGTGTGTGTGTGTGTGTGTGTGTGTGTGTGTGTGTGTGTGTGTGTGTGTGTGTGTGTGTGTGTGTTACTATAAACCTTTGCATTAAGCCAGTGTTGTGCATTTTTATGCGTCTCCCCTGGTGGTAGTCCAATCACATCAACAACAGCCACTGTTTTAATTGCGTTTCAAATTCTGATTAATGTGGACCATCTTCAAAGCAAAAACATAAACAACTGGATACGCATTAAAAAGAGAATGATGAGGCTGGAGAACATTTGTAAGATAATGGAAATATCAGCCAATGCTTTGCTTATAGCCGACACATTCAACCAAAAACTATATTCTCACATTTCTGCAATGAGGCAAAAATAACGTTCCTCACACAATTTGACTAAAACAAGAATGTTACAATGCTTACAAAGAAGTGACTGTATTTTTGGCGTGCTTTCTAGATATATACAGGAAAGTTTGATCTCAACACTTCTGCTATGTTGTCTGTGCATGGACACACTTCACAATCGAGAATAAGTATGTGTCCAGATATGTAAATAAAGATAGTATATCCATCTTCCTGTAAGATTTGATAAGCCTTATTACATTTCAAAACATGCAGCCAATTGTTACGTTCGTACATCAGATGTGTGTGTGTTCTCGCTGAGAGATTACGCAATTTAGTAGCCTTTTATTTATTTACTTTAAAATAGTCCAACATTTGCAAGGTATTCTAAACTAAGTTTTCCTTAATTTGCTCGTGGTCAAATAAAAAGGTAGAATAAATCTACTCCCTACAAAGTTCAATATCACTCAGCTGGAGGTAGGAATGTGTGCATTGCTGCAACCCACTACTACTATCAGTCATTCTAGCAGAGCGTGGGAGAGAATAGGCAGGGAAGGTTAATAGCACTGTAATTTAGGATTTAGTTGAACGAAAAATACTGTGATTTTGCAAATGACTGAAATTAGATTATTTATTGCCAATTACCCACACCTCACTTAGCCTCCTATGGCCTCATTCACTACAGTGTCATTCATCGCAGTATGTTAAAAAGTAATTGAGGTTCCTAAGACCATTTAGACCACGGCATTTAAGAGCTGGCCGTATGCGGTTTTGAAACCACTTTAACTGCACTGTAAGTGACCGTGTCTCTGCTCTGCCCCTATAACCATATAACGGCCTATACCTGCCTTCTCGCACATTAACCCTCCTGCAATGTAGCCAAGTCTAGAAGGACCGTATTCAATCAAAATAGATCCGCGGGGTTTTCGGGGTGATAGAAAAATAACATTCCTTTTGTGCTGCGAGAAAGGATGTTTGAATGTTTCTGTTTATAATATTTTCACACAATAGTTTGATTATATCCAAACGTTTCAGAGAAGCCGGAGTTCACATAAAATAGCTCATGTCATGAAACCGAAAATCGATAGGCCCTACTATTTTGACACTTAAAAGTTCCACCTGGCAAGACATTCTTGGCTTGACGTGAGAAAAGGCCCGCTTCACATAGCTTCACGGTGCGCACGCATTTCCCTCTTGATCGTGAGTTGAGATTGTCATGTTCCACTCCTTGCGCTTCTCCTCTTCTCTCTTCCCTCTCTCATTCTCCTCCTCCTCCACACTTGGCGACGTGCCTGCGCCCTACTTTCCAGTTGACTCCTCCGGGATCAGCCAGCCAAAGTCACAGACTGCGGGAACAGACCTTTCAAATTCATAAAATTCATAGGATTTTTCACAAATGAATGAACACAATTTTATACCAATTTCCTCATTATGCAAATATGCAAAATATCACATTTAGGCCAATTACGGTCCCGCACAGTTCCAAATTCACCCGTTTAAGCCGTAATTGCAGAAACTATCAAATAATTACTGCAGCTAATTGGGGATATTTGTGACAGATACAACAAATTCTAACACAAATTAGGCCTACATTTTATTCAAGGAGCCACTGAATGCCACTGCAATTTTTTTTATTGAAGTCTAATTTAACTTAGGCTACATAGCTAACGAAGTGAATTGAGTGCTTGTTATCAAATTTGAACAACTCATAACGCTCTAATGCAGAATTATGAAATAAATAGGTTCAAGATCTATACAATATTTTCCGGATTTCTTTCCTCGGCCTCTCTATTTGCGGAAAATTAGGCTATCCCCTGCTATGATTTTAGGTGTCATACACCTCCCATCTGAGATCTGGCTGTCGTTAAAGCTGATAAAATATGATGGCCCACATTTTATTTTATAACCAAGTTATGGTTTCTCCTCTGAACCGGGCTGCATGGATTTAACGGTGAAACGTAGTTGGCGTTTTTACACATATTTGGCAATTTGTTCAAAATTATAACAGAGCTAATAATGACAGAAGGAACAAGAAGCAACAGAACATACATACCCCCCCCCCCCCCACCCCCCCCCCCCACACACACACACACACACACTTTACCTGAAAGCGCCGGTGTTGTGCGCCGGGAAGGTCATTTTTGGACACGGACATCTATCCCACCTAACCAGCAGACAGACACCAGCATTTATAACTGTCTGGCTGGTGACCTGTTAGCGGGTTATGGGTCTCCCCCTCGGGCAGTGATTAGTTTAATCCAGGGGAATGGTTCTGACGCAATGTAAACAAGACCAGGGCAGAATAAAGGTGGCCACCCAAGTGTAGCGCGGAGGTCTATTTGTCAGAGAACCTTCATAGAATAGTCGGCTGGATTGGAGAGTTGACGTCTCTATTTTTACGCAGAGGGCACGAAGAGGCTCAGAGGGTAGACCGTTGGAGGACAACATTAACTGGGAGATATAGGCCTACCATCTTTTTTTTTTTTGTAATAGGCCTAGCAGTATGTTATAGGGGAAAAAACAACAACAATCAGTCATAGCCTAATGTGTTGTTAACCCCAAGGCTTGACATGTATGTAGGCCTGTATGCCCAAATAATCACGCGTTTGGATTCGAGGTAATAGGCCAAAGGTTTAACCGACAATTTAAGAACTCCAAACTTCTCAAGCTGTTGGAGCATAAATCATCCTTTCACATATAGACATTTAAAAGCATGCACGTGCATTTTAATTCACCACCATAGTCGCTAAGTAATTTCTAATTGAAAAATTACTGAGTTCTAATGAACTGAAATCTATTCTTAATGACTTAAGTGTTTGCATAGGTTCAGAAATTACTCTCTTCATTAGAAGGTACATTTTTTTATTTGTTAGAAATATTTCAGATGTAGGCCTATTCAAATAAAACTGGCTATTTGTCACTGCTTCTCACTGATCTAGCGTTGACTTGATCTAGCGTTGTTTGGTATAGGTCAATAATTATAAATCCACTTTGATACTAATAGCAATAATTGTCTTTTGATTGACTTTGTAAAATGTACATTTTCACTGCATTAATAATATCTCTTTTTTTTAAACTTTACTAACCATATAGGCCTATATCCCCATGTTCCTCTTCAACCCATAATACATTTTGGAAGAGAACACATTTTTATAAGTTATGTTTCACTGTGATGGGACAAATTGTTCTACTTTATTTTGTGTTTCATTTTTATGAAGCTCGAGAGGAACCGGGCCAGTGGTCCCCCTATCCAGTTAGTCCATGACGTCTCAATAACGCGCAGATAGGCTTACATGTCTTGTCCAATATCTGATATTACTGTTTCTGAGTCTCTCTCTCCCTCTCTCTCTCTCTGTCTCTCTGTCTCTGTTTCTTGGGGTGTCAATGCGTGCAGACTCCAATCGTCTTCCTCTTCCCCCTCCCCCAGTCCAGACCGCGCGGCGCTTGGCCCTTATGGAGAATCATTCTGGGAGTGAATAGAGATGAAGGAGGGGATATTAAGTGACTCTATATAACATCCAGGACACAATGACGGAGTGATTGATGGCGGACAAAGTGGGAACAGCAGGACAGGGGGACCCTTGGAGACAGCGCGCGCTGTCAACACGCGGGAAAAAAGGAGGAGAGGAGAGAGGGAGGACAGGGGAAAGAGGAAAAAACGCATCTCAGGAGGGGCAGGCAGGCAGGCGCGTCCTGGCGGAGTTTGCAGTCTATTTGTATGAGTAATCAGCGCCCCCCCCCCATCCCCCATCCCCCCTCCCCTCTCTGTCAGCCGTGTTTACTCACTGATTTTCTCAACAAGACAGGCATTGACACTGGATGGATGGGGCTAATCCGCCACAGAGAGGGACGGCTCTGCCGAGGTTACAGGTCTGAGATAGAGCACCACCGACACACTCCCCTCACCTAATCTTCCGGCAAATATTTATCACTATCAATTTGGTTGACTCCCTGACATTAAAATACCGCGTATAGATAACCTCTTGCTGGGAGAATCGATCGGGTTCCAGTCAGCCCAGCAGCCAGCCAGCCAGGCAGTTGGCTCTCACTATCAGGCCGCTGTGGAGGGAGGGAGGCCTGGGAGAGGGGAAGAAAGAGAAGGTCACTTAGAGAAGCATGGAAGACAAACGCTCAGATGAAACAGGTCACCCATGCTGCTTTGTCGTTAACAGGGGGAGTATGAAGAGAAAGCCGTGGCCTGCATTTTAATTCGATGGAGTGGTTATGCTCTAAAGATAGGCTATAATGTAGCGTACAGTTGTATTTAAATAGGTAGGCTATCATTATTGTGTGTTTGTTTTTTAAACAGATGGTGGTTGATATTCAAATTAACACTTTTTTTATTTTCGTGGCTGCCGGTCATGAAATGTATGTTATTCACCTGTCATATCTCCAACTTTACTTACTCTGAAGTGGATAGAGAGGGAATTAGAAGGAGAGAGGGAGAGAGAGCAGTAGACGAGGGAAGAGAGGGGAGGAGGGACATAGAGAGCGAGAGAGATAAACAACAGCAGCTGCCAGTGTCCTCGCGGCTCCACGGGCAGATGCGTCATGTGCGCGTGCATACAGCTGATTTGCTCGTCCCCTTCCCTTCGCTCTCTTTCTCTCTGTCCCTCTCTCTCGCTAATTGGCCTTCCACGTTCATACACACAATCTCACTAATTTCACATTTGCTATTCCTGAGGTATTCCGAGGCACCCTCAGTCACCGTGGACTCCATCAACGATTTTTCAGATAAATTAGCTGCTTTGTTTGATAATCAGATCTCCGTGATTCAGTCTAGTAGTTCCCCTTACCGAATATGTGCCCCCGCGCTAGCAAACGAGGACGAAAACACACACACAAACACCGCATCAATATAAACGTATAAAATAATAAAATATATTTCCTTCTGTTACAAACAACAACGTAAGAGCAGGCTTATCTTTAGGCCTAGGCCTACCCAACATCCCATCCCATAATAATGCAGCAGGGTATTGATTGCAGTGCAGGAGGCTGCATACCTGCACGTTTGTAAAACCACTGTCCGTGGTTCTGAAATGATTGGCAGTAACACCGCAAGATTAGGCCTATGTACTGTATCTGACAAACATGATGCATTCCATTGTCAGGGGGTTGTAGAGCTACAGAAAATGGTTATGGTGTGGTTAGGTATTTATTTTATATCACATCATGTCAATGCTGTAGGCTACACCAATGGGTGTGGGGGTGAAAAAGTAGGTCTAGCTTTTCTTTTTTTGCTTTACTTCACATAAATCTTGATGGCTAAACACACACACACACACACACACACACACACACACACACACACACACACACACACACACACACACACACACACACACACACACACACACACACACACACACACACACACACACACACACACACAACGCATTAGAAAACTCCAAAGTCATCCAGTTTGCTCTAATCATTACAATTAGTCCTGAATTATCACCGGACTCTGACAGACGTTCCTTGTAACTCTCTTTTATTTCCACCCCGTGCTAATCAGCCACTCTCATTACAAACGCTGATTAAACTGCAAATTACCCAGCAGTGGCCCCCGTCCGCGCCTACCAGCGCCTCGCTCAATATCAATTAAGTTTAGCAGCCCGTCTGTAGTCTCCCAGCGCTTCCAAATGCTTGATAGTGCCACTTATTAGTTTGGAAAACTCGGAAAATACCAATAATCAACGGTCATGGAGCTAGAGGGAAAACCGCCAACGGATTTTTTCTCTTCCCTCCTTGCAGTTTGAATAGATTAGGCCTACTGTAAGGCCTGGCTATTCGACCTTTGACCTTTTTTTCTAGAGCTTTCCCTGTTTTTGTTGTTGTCGCTTAATGGAACCATGTACCAAGCATGCTGCAGGCCTCAGGTAATAACCACCGTCACCTACACGTGCGTGCTTGTACGAGCACGCGCGCGCGTTCCATTTGTCTCTTGTCCATTTTTGAAATCTCCCAAAACGTGTCAAGTGCAAGGGAGGAAAAATGTATTCGACAAGGTAATATCTCTGGCTTTTTGGAGTCACTTTTGAAAATAATGAATCGCATTAAGGCATGACAAATCTAAAATCTTACATCATTAGGTCGTTACAGAGGAAGAGGGAATGGATACAGTTTTATTCGCTGGCTTTAACCTCTGTAGTCTGCTGGAACAGAAGTTAATCATGGCTGATTTTATTTATTTATTACATTAGATAAAGATTTCCTAATAAGACTATAATTATTTATCCCCCTCTCTCTCTCTCTCTCTCTCTCTCTCTCTCTCTCTCTCTCTCTCTCTCTCTCTCTTTCTCTCTCTCTCTCTCTCTCCCTCGCCACATGTAAACCTGTCCAACCGGTGGAAGTGGACATGATGGAGGGATTGAGGCACAACCTAATTTTGTTTCCTCTGAATCATGGATTGTTTTTGACCACAATCATTTGTAATAATCTAATTATACCAGTGGTTTTGATTGCGATTGTATTAGGCTACAACAATAACAATTGTGATTATAAAGACTTCAGGCCTATTGTCTATAATGACGTTTTGCGAATGTACTTATTACTATGTAGGCTAACAGTGCTTTCATGAAACGATGACAGTCTTATAGCAAATGGAGCCTAGCAGTTGTAGTAATATAAATTGTAAATTATTATTATAATTTATCACAACCTAATTTTGAGCCTTCGAATGGATACCGTAAAACAATGAAGAGTTATCAGAACAGATTGCATTGATGATACTGTTCTTGCACCTCCTCAAATTATACAATAGGTTAAAACATGCAGGGAGTATATTTGAGTGACTTCTCTGCAACTGTTAAACAATAAAACAAATAGCAGAACATACATTACGATAACAGAGTGCATTGAAGGGTTTAGAGAATTCATCCTTTGTAATATGCGTTACGCTAGAACTTGTGGCTGCTGTTGGTGAAATAGAGACAATGCAGCTATTCAATTGGATATAAGTTTGAAATGTGTGGCCTATAGATCTTAAACGGCAAACGCACACATTGCGACTGTATAGAGGCTATGATACAAGATTTGATGACGTGCTTGCATTTGTGATGCAAGTCAAGGGGACCTTGAAGAATGCTATGAAATTAAATGATTTTTCATGGATACCACAAATCAATAGCAGACGAGGACACAGAGATTCAAATGGAATCTAATGGGCTGTTTTGGAAGACACACAGCCATTTGTTTATGCCCCAACTAATCAACTAGCTGCGCAGACAAATAAATGTATGGTGTAACTTGACTTATTATTCACAGTGATATATCCGAGGTAAGGTTCTCAGACTGAGGGCTTTGAACATCTAGGCTGTAGAATCTAGAATCTATATAGGTAAGGCGAATTAGTTTTTACAATCATTTACATTACACGTATAAACTTTACATCACAAAATGTACTTAGACAAAATGCCTTTGAACAAAGCTCATGGAGCAACATGGAAGCAACCCATGCGCAATGCGTAATAATTCAGCAGCTTAAGGTTTCGCTATTGCATCTCCATACTAACGTTATATAGATGGGTTTTAAAAATCGCTGTCCATGATGCTGAAATGCTCAGTCTCAACACATGCACAGCACACACACACACACACAAAAGCCAAAACCCCTAAACCTAACCCTAACCCTTAACCTAACCTTAACCGTAACCCCCAAATCTAACCCTTATTCGAACCCTAATTAAGGTGCTTGTAAGTAAAGTATTTCGCGTTAAGGTCTACCTACACCTGTTGTATTCGGCGCATGTGACAAATAAAATTTGATTTGATTTAATTATAACCATAAACCTAACCCCTTAAACCAAGAAATTTACATTTGTCTTGTGGGAACCGGAAAAATCTCTCTACTTGACCGAACATTTCTTGTTTTACTATCTTTGTGAGGACTTCTGGTCCCCACAAGGATAGTAAAACCAAAAACTTAATTAAAAAAAATATATTAAAAAATTCTGCAACTTGAGAGTAGCCTATAAATTAGCAAGTCTAGGCTACTACTTTACTGAACACACATGAACCTATTAAGAAATGTTATGAATCCATCCTTCCTTCCTTTCTCCCTTCCCACCCCATCCGTTGTTATAATGATCTGACATGACTGAATCGGTGAAATCAGTCGACATTTTGATTTAGCATACACATATCCAATCATGTATGATTTTAATCCAACATTTCTTGATTTAAGTTCCTCTTGTATGACATTATTTAACTAGATCTCGTATCGTCGACTCGCTAGACAGATCAAATTCTTAGCCTTTCTTTATTCCAAATTCCTGGAATTAGGCCTACCCCAAGAGGGACTTCTGCCCAAAAATGCCCACCTCCTTTCCCGCGGTACACAGTGCGCATGCCCAGGATCTCATGAGCGATATTGTTGGGCTGTGTTGGATAGCAACCGTTTCACAGCATTTCAGTAAACTAGTACTTTATTGTGTCGTTTAAGAATATCAGTTAACATGGCAGATCCAAGAATACGACAGATTAAAATCAAGACTGGCGTTGTTAAGCGGTAAGTGTAGTTTTTAATTAATACAATCTTAAAAGATAGCAGGCTATCTAGTTAGCTTGCTAACTGACTAACATGCTACACCCACAAGGCCGCGGATACCTACGGCTCGAGACAGAAGTCAGACTGTGCGTCGAGAACACTTCGCCGGTATAGATTTAACTATACACCGGTACTTTAGGGAGGTGCATGCATTGTCAATCAAAATAAGGCAGTAGCAAGGACATAGGAACCTGTACTTCATAACATATTTAAATATACATTGTATGTTGTTGAATGACATTTTCGCCTTTTTATACAATGTTTTAACCATTTATAGTAATTGCGTGTGTCACGTTAGCAAGTCATCCCGGTTGTGTTGCCTATAACGGTAAAGTTAAGCGGCTAGCATACAAGCTAGCATGCAACGTCCGTTGCATTCTCTTCTCGACAATTATTAAGGATGCAAATCTGATGTTATGACAACCCCTCATGTACTGTTGTCCTACTTTTTCCTTTTTTAATGTATCTTATTGTTTTCTATGTAAAACTTGCTCAGGCCTTTGTTGTGAATAAAACAAAACAAAAATCTACTTTGGTATTCTCTTGGCAGGAGCGCAATAAGCAGTTTTCTCTTGTCATCTCTGTCTAAGGTGCGAGCGATGCACTCATCAGAGCCAAAAGACCAGGCTTTGCTAGCTAAGTTTTCAAGTGAATGTAGGCTAAAGGCCTATTTATGGTCAGTGACTGTGCAATTGTAAACATAAGCCTAAATGCGTCATTTGATGCACTGCAGCTGATTTTCTGCAAGCTCATTCTCATCTGAACCAGGTTCTTTTTTGTTGACAAGGCAATCAGTTTTAGCTTAGAGTTGCACAATTAGACCCTGGCTGCAAATGACTGATGTTTTCCCTGACAGGGCATTCCATTGCTACAGTCCAACATCTGACCACAATCTGTTATTTATTTTATTGAACACACAAAAGTAGTCACGATTAGATCTAATTCACTAATCATACTAATAATTACAGCGTCCCCTTTTTTCTGATGCAGCCTAATCTTTTATCGGAAGGACAGAACAAGAATGTCATATTTTAATACATGTTCTCCTGAAAGCTATTCAAGAGCTTCTATTCATCGAGAGATTCCATCACAACACTGGACATCATCCATATATATCCATAAATAGAATAGTCGGCCTAAGCATGGAGAGGATTTTTTTTTGCTCTCTCCCTCATCACCTCCAGGTTCCCTTCCTCCGTGGCCCTTTGTGTAAATGTGCTATCGATTGTGTTTTGATCAGGGTCACATTACTAACGGGCTCCCTGATGATTGTGGGTAATGGCGCTGGCGGTTGGGACTTCTACCTCAGAGGTTGACGTCACAGAGAGGGTGTCTGTTGCAGTGGGGAAACTGTAGGCCCGCCGGTGTAATGAGAGGTGGTGCTTTATCAAGTTGGTTCAAACGCATCTCCATTCTAGAATGGCTTAATTTCCATTTTAAAACGTCTCTATTCTCATTCCTTCCCATGCGGCCCCATTCGGAATAGGTTGACTTCATCATTGGCTGTCATAGGAATGGAATATTTCACTGAGGCAAATTAAGTAAGGAGAGACCCATTACCCATTCAGCACCTGTGGCCTGTAGCATGACCTTGGTATTGGAACCTGCAGCCTCTGTTCAAGGTCAGATGGAACAGACTGCCTTTTCTCTCTTTTTGTCTGTTTCTTATGTAATTCTGTACCCTACTATGTCCTCCTGTCTGTCTGTCTTTCCCTCTTTCTCTCATGTCCCCCTCCCTCTCTTTCATTCTCACTCTCTCTTTCTCCTCCTCTCATTCCTCATGTGTTATTAAAAGCCTAGCAGCTCCCTGTCCGCTCTCTCCCAGTAAGGCCTGTTCCATTGGCTTTGTGGCGTTGTACATTCCAGTCAGTGCCTCCTCTCTGCCCTAGCGAGGCGGATGCCCTTAATAAAATGACAACAGTAATTTGGCTTTGTCATTCGGGCCTTGGCATAGGGCTAGGCCGGTGCTCAAAAATGCAGTGCTGCCTGAGGAGGAGGAGGAGGAGGCGGCCGAATGTGTGTCGGATCTCTAATTCCCTTTTTTTCCTTATTTTCCAGAGAGATGCCTTTTCCATTAAGTCCAGGGTGGCAGGTCTATTTAAAACCAGCCACGACGACCCCACCCCTCATTCACACACACACACGCACACACACACACACACACACAGCCAGCGTTTCCAAGACCCTGCCGGAGAGAAATAAGGAATGAACATCTGGACTGGATGAGAGGAAGAGGAGGATTGACGGGGTGGGGGTGGACATTTAGTTATTAGACTGTCCTTCAGTTTTATTCAAATAATTTCAATCCCCCTTTCTTTTCCTTCCTCTGTTCCCCTCTCTCTTGTTGAGGCCTTCTTTCCTTCTAAATAACCTCAGAGGTGACGTCCTTACTGTGTAAAGCCTGAGAGAGAGGAGAGGAAAAGAGGAGAGGAGGAGCGCTCCTCTGCTGTTCGTTGTTGCATATGCCGCCCGTTTAAACATCGTCTTGATGGAAACGTATTAAAATGAGCGGTAATTGACATAAAATATGACAGAGTGCCGTTGGCTTCCTCGGCTAAGCAAGGCGCCACGGCAACACTGAGGGAGAGGGTGTTTCTGGGTAATGTGCCTGATTAATGAAGGATCACTCACACACACGAACCAACGCACACAGCTGATTTTATGAAAAATGAATTTCGCGTCGTCATCCCGACAAGCAAAGCTGCAGCCGGAAAAAGACTATTAGTCAGGAATCATTATCAATAGTGATATTTTCAAACTCCATTATGCCAATCAGGATCTGAATTTATTTAATAGATTTAGTTCCATTTGGCCCGTAATTGATAAATAATCAAAATATATCAATGTACTCAAACCCATTTTCACTAACAATCAAGGAAAAGTGGTCCATTTACCACATGACTTGGTCCAAATTAGGGACTAAATTGATGATCAATTAATCGTAGAAAGGGCCAGTAGAGTGTGTGTCCTGCCAGAAGTGGCAGTTAAATGGAGAGCGTGGTGATCAGGCAGAGGAGGAAGGCAAGACGCTGTACTGTAGTAGATCCACAGATAACCAACACACAGACGGCATTGTTACATTACACCAACGCTGTACACATCTGGAAACAATGGGACAAATTGGTCAGGACTATTTTTGTTGTTTGTTTGACCATTACTTTACCTGGTGGTAAGTTGAATGAAAACTCCTCCTCTTTGACATCTTGGGGTCTGAGTTTGTACAGCTCTGTGTTTTAGGTGTTTGTGTTTTTTCTGTGTTGTTTTTAACGTCATCGCGCGAATGTTGATTTAAAAATGTCAAAAAATTGTCCACCCACACCAGACCCGATCAGGACACGCAGGTTGAAATATGAAAATGAACTCTGAGCCAACTATATTAATTTGGTGATAGGTTGAAAAGCATTAAACATCTATGGTAATTTAGCTAGCTTGCTGTTGCTAGTTAATTTGTCCTCGGCTATAAACATTGGGTTGTTATTTTACCGGAAGTGCACAAGGTCCTCTACTCCGACAATCCACAGATAAAACGGTAAACCGAGTTTGTTTGTAGTAATCTCTCCTCCTTCAGGGTTCTTCTTCATTGGACTTTATATTGCGGTTGGCAACCAACTTTGAGGTTCATTACCACCACCAACTGGACTGGAGTGTGGACCTCAGTTCATCTTTCAATCCCCAACGTGGGTATATGCTCCTGAGGAGATAGGAGAAGCGGGACTTGTAGTGCATCAAGCATCACAAATAGAACCAAGTTCTATTTTAGCGCCTGGCTACGCGGACGCTCGTTGACGAGCGCGAGCCTTGTGGTCAGAATGTTATTAAGCATTTCTCCAGTGCCAAGATAATCCATCCACCTGACAGGTGTGGCATATCAAGAAGCTGATTAAACAGCATGATCATTACACAGGTGCACCTTGTGATGGGGACAATAAAAGGCTACTATAAAATGTTGTTTTAGAGAATTTGGCAGTACGTCCAACCGGCCTCACAACCGCAGACCATGTGTTACCATCATCTGAGACCAGCCACCCAGACAGCTGATGAAACTGAAGAGTATTTCTGTCTGTAATAAAGCCCTTTTGTGGGGGGGGGACTCATTCTGATTGGCTGGGCCTGGCTCCCCAATGTGTTGATTTGTTTTTGTATGTTTGTAACTACGCTGTGCTGTGTCTTGTCTGTTATTGTCTCCCCAGGCTGGTGAAGGAGAAGGTCATGTACGTCAAGGAGACCAGGCAGCAGGAGGAGAAGATTGAACGACTGAAAGCAGAGGCCTGCGACGAAGAGGCCGACTCAGAGGCCAAGTATGTCATCAAGAAACAGGTCGGTGACAACTCAGCAGAATAAATAGCCTACATGAAGTTGTAAAAACATGTTTTACATAGGCCTACACATACAAAACTTTACATTAAGTTGTAAAAACATGCTTTACTTAGGCCTACACATACAGAACTTTACATTAAGTTGTAAAAACATGCTTTACTTAGGCCTACACATACAGGACTTTACATCAAGTTGTAAAAACATGATTTACATAGGCCTACACATACAAAACTTTACATTAGGTTGTAAAAACATGCTTTACATAGGCCTACACATACAAAACTTTACATTAAGTTGTAAAAACATGCTTTACATAGGCCTACACATACAAACACTTTACATTAAGTTGTAAAAACATGCTTTACATAGGCCTACACATACAAACACTTTACATTAAGTTGCTTTTTAAAGCTGTGTAGTTATACTATATATATGTCATACTATAGTAACAATGTTGTATTAAGTTCATTATGATTTAGCAATTGATTTGTGATTGCATATTCATGGATTTGGAGCCATTTTTGTTATTACACAAGATAATACAATGTTGCTAGCCACTTGGTTACTACACAGGAAAGACACGGCCTGATGAAGTAATGCATACAAATAATCTTGTCCTCCGAGGAGGTGTGTGCTTTTAGTAACGTTTTATTTGGCATTCTAAATGACCTGTTGTGATTTTCCTCATCAACATTTTCTTTGTTGCCTTCGTGGCTAAATGTATAGAAGCGTTCTAATGTGCTTTAACACGCCTATTGTAAAAGAGAAGTATAGTACAGTAGAGAACAGATGATGCCAGTAGCCCTACATTCGCTGTAATGAGGTCAGCGTAGTATCATTATGAATAATTAGGCTTGGGGGGGGGGGGTCCGTTAGTGATTTAGTCATTTTCTGATTTAATGACGTTATGTAACTTTGGAGGAGTTTGATAATTACTGCCACATGCTGGTAATTTACAGCCGCTAGGAGATCGCTGATCCATATCCTCGTGTGCTCCCTCCCTCTTCCTCGCTCCCTCCTTTATTTTCCCTGCTTGGTGTAGAATGAGTGAGGGATGAGAGGCTGTTAGAAGACCCAGGCTGACCTCTGTCCCCTGTGTGCCCTACCTCATAACCTTTGTTTTCATCTCAGCTATTCTAGGGATTTTACACCTTGTGGAGAGGATCATCTGCAACGATTTCATGCCCAATGGACAACTGATTATACTCTTGCAGTATGCACATTAGATAGCTCGTCTACGTCTGAAATCAAAGTAAAGTAAACGCCGCTTTTTCAACCGTCTGTGTTTTTCCCCGCCGCAGAATTACAAGTTCCCTGGTTCGACCCATTGCTAGGTTTGTTCAGTTGATGTGGATTGTTTTAGAACATCGAGGGAGCTTTAGGTCTAGGGCTGCGTCCCAAATGGCATCCTATTTCTTATATAGTGCACTACTTTTGACCAGAGCCCTGTGTGATTAGGGTCTCATATATATACCAGGTGTAGGTTAGTGGTGGGACTGGGAGAGCAGATGGATTATACACTGCTCAAAAAAATAAAGGGAACACTTAAACAACACAATGTAACTCCAAGTCAATCACACTTCTGTGAAATCAAACTGTCCACTTAGGAAGCAACACTGATTGACAATAAATTTCACATGCTGTTGTGCAAATGGAATAGACAAAAGGTGGAAATTATAGGCAATTAGCAAGACACCTCCCAAAACAGGAGTGATTCTGCAGGTGGTGACCACAGACCACTTCTCAGTTCCTATGCTTCCTGGCTGATGTTTTGGTCACTTTTGAATGCTGGCGGTGCTCTCACTCTAGTGGTAGCATGAGACGGAGTCTACAACCCACACAAGTGGCTCAGGTAGTGCAGTTCATCCAGGATGGCACATCAATGCGAACTGTGGCAAAAAGGTTTGCTGTGTCTGTCAGCGTAGTGTCCAGAGCATGCAGGCGCTACCAGGAGACAGGCCAGTACATCAGGAGACGTGGAGGAGGCCGTAGGAGGGCAACAACCCAGCAGCAGGACCGCTACCTCCGCCTTTGTGCAAGGAGGTGCACTGCCAGAGCCCTGCAAAATGACCTCCAGCAGGCCACAAATGTGCATGTGTCTGCTCAAACGGTCAGAAACAAACTCCATGAGGGTGGTATGAGGGCCCGACGTCCACAGGTGGGGGTTGTGCTTACAGCCCAACACCGTGCAGGACGTTTGGCATTTGCTAGAGAACACCAAGATTGGCAAATTCGCCACTGGCGCCCTGTGCTCTTCACAGATGAAAGCAGGTTCACACTGAGCACATGAGCACATGTGACAGACGTGACAGAGTCTGGAGACGCCGTGGAGAACGTTCTGCTGCCTGCAACATCCTCCAGCATGACCGGTTTGTCGATGGGTCAGTCATGGTGTGGGGTGGCATTTCTTTGTGGGGCCGCACAGCCCTCCATGTGCTCGCCAAAGGTAGCCTGACTGCCATTAGGTACCGAGATGAGATCCTCAGACCCCTTGTGAGACCATATGCTGACACATGCACATTTGTGGCCTGCTGGAGGTCATTTTGCAGGGCGCTGGCAGTGCACCTCCTTGCACAGAGGTGGAGGTAGCGGTCCTGCTGCTGGGTTGTTGCCCTCCTACGGCCTCCTCCACGTCTCCTGATGTACTGGCCTGTCTCCTGGTAGCGCCTGCATGCTCTGGACACTACGCTGACAGACACAGCAAACCTTTTTGCCACAGTTCGCATTGATGTGCCATCCTGGATGAACTGCACTACCTGAGCCACTTGTGTGGGTTGTAGACTCCGTCTCATGCTACCACTAGAGTGAGAGCACCGCCAGCATTCAAAAGTGACCAAAACATCAGCCAGGAAGCATAGGAACTGAGAAGTGGTCTGTGGTCACCACCTGCAGAATCACTCCTGTTTTGGGGGGTGTCTTGCTAATTGCCTATAATTTCCACCTTTTGTCTATTCCATTTGCACAACAGCATGTGAAATTTATTGTCAATCAGTGTTGCTTCCTAAGTGGACAGTTTGATTTCACAGAAGTGTGATTGACTTGGAGTTACATTGTGTTGTTTAAGTGTTCCCTTTATTTTTTTGAGCAGTGTAGTAGGAGATGGTCAGGTTGAAGGGCAGGATGGATGGACGGATTAGAGGTTTTCATTGTAATAGAATCAGTAGGCCTCTAAGTGTAGTCTTTATTCTGCTGCTGCTGATGGGATCATTCCACTGCACTGGTACTGGGCGGGCACCATGACCACTCTACCACCTCACTGTGTGTGTGTGTGTGTCTCCACCTCACCACTGGAGTTTCTTAGAAGTGTGTCCGACTCCTCTGTGCTTTTTAGGATGCCAGTCAGGGGAATTCTCCATTCGCTTTGCCTGTTGAGGGACTCAGTTCTGCCTGAACCTCAGGCTCTAACTCCGCTTCCCCACAGGCGTAGCGATACCTCTCCATGCCTGATCACCGTAGTGCTACCTGCCCTGGGCGTAGTAATACCTCTCCATGCCTGATCACCGTAGTGCTACCTGCCCTGGGCGTAGTAATACCTCTCCATGCCTGATCACCGTGCTGCTACCTCTCTGCTTTAGTCTTCTCCACTCACCCAGGTGTGCCGGAGGCAGAGCGAGGCGAGGACCCCTGCTGCTGCCCAACTCCCTGCCCGATCAATAACTCAATAAAAAATGTCACACAGGCAGAGAGCTTGTTGTGGGATGTTAACCTTAACACAGCGTATGTGGGATACTAAACCAAGACATTGCCTATTGCCAGGAATGACACAGTCGTGCTACTGAAGCTGTAACGCGTTGTTTTTCAACCTTTTAATACATTATGTTCTAAAGCAGTGTTTCTAAACCTTTTTTGTACTATGGTTCTTCTGCTTGGAGGACCCCTTGAAGAAAAACGAACACACACAACTGATATGCTTATAAATGGTGTAGATGATGGTGCTGATGAGTAGTATGTGTTGTACTGTCTCTGGGTTCCAGTTGGAGGTGCTACAGGAGTCCAAGATGATGATTCCAGACTGTCACAGGCGTCTGACCATAGCACACGCAGACCTGTCCCAGATACTAGTAAGAACAGCTCTGTTTTCTTCCCGAAATAAAAAATATATATATAAAATCACATGGAAGCACTCCTAGGGCAACAGTGACCAAGCTGGACTCTGTTATGAAGGAAGAAATGTTAAGAGGAACCAGACTGGAGGTGGAGCCAATCCTCCTTTGTCTTGGTTGCTGCAGGTTTATCCAGATGTTAGTATTTTGGGCTTCCGTGTCGGGAGTGTGTGATTTTCAGTGACACTCGTCATGCAGATGCGTGTGACTGTCTGTAGCGTTGTCTATCCTGACAGATCTAAGAAGCCAGAGAAAGGAACATACACCCTTCTTCCACACACATGCGTGTCTCAGGGTCCTCACAATTAGCAGAGAGCAGGAGTCAGGCAGCCGTGGCCTCGGTGAGACACACGTGCAGAAAGAGGCGGAAGGGAGAGGGGGAGAGAGGAAATCACAGATGACTCCTCTGAGGGAGGGTGGGGAGACGTGACAGCGACTTGTCCCTCTCCACCTCACACCAAAATCCCCTCTCACCCACCTCAACCCCTTCCCGCACGCACGCACACACACTCATTACAGTTCATTAGCAGTTCTGTCACTGCGGTGGGCCACCATAGGAACCCAGCAGCACTCGATTAGCACAGATGTGACCCACACACACACACTCTCTCACACATCCACCCATACACACACACACACTCTTCTGCACTGACTAGAAATGTTACACTGTGGAATCAACGTATGCAGATTGTTAATGTACATTTTATTTAAATGCACTATGTAAGGGACGTGTTAGAAAAACAGGTTTTGTATGATCATTTGGTGAATAGCCACGTGAATGGACCGTGGACTTTTCATGGCTAGGTTAACTATGGGTTGATTGTGGACTGTAAGTTAGATTTGGTGTTATGCTATTTGATGGGTTAGTCATTTTAATGTTGTGTGTGTATGTGATGGGGTTAGTATTGATATCCTGTATGTGCTGTGTGTGTTTTTCAGGAAACGGAAGAGGACTTGGCTGAAGCAGAGGAGTACAAAGAGGCTAGGACCGTATTGGATTCAGTGAAGCTTGAAGGATGATGTTCTCACTCTCTAATGCGTCGCTTAGATGTCCATTCCGTTCGTCTGGGCTTGTTTGGAATCATAGACAAACAGAATCGTTCAGCACTCTTTTTCTTGCTCTTTTTTTTATTTGTATGTATTTCTACCGTTTGAGAACAACGTGTCGTCTGATCTTGACATCCTCCTGATCTTGACATTCTTCTCTGGAGTGCACACTCTCACACAAGCATCAAATGAACACTTCTTTCTGTTCTTACCATGGGGGTTTGCTCGGCTTCTACCATACAGCTGCAAATGAAGCCTAATTGTCTTGTTTATCTCGTATTCAAGCTATTGTACTTTAGCGTCTTGCATCAAGTGATTTAGAAGTGTTCCTCAATTTGTTGATTTGAGCATAGATTGTTCTTTATGATAACTGATACAATATTTAGTATGTATGTATTCTCTCATAACAAGCAAGATGTCAACAGTGAACATAATTAAAGAACCAAAGAACCTAACAAGAGGAGAGCTAGCTAAACCGTTATTATATAACATACATCCTATTGTCTGTGTGGGGTTGGATGGAGAGAGAAATTTAGCACTGTTTTTGACATGGTTAGTGCTATCTGGGAGCCTTGGGATGTCCCTACCCTAAACCCTAGCCCCATACTTTAAACCATGTGTTATTTTAACCCTAAACCATGTTCAATGTCATCTTCAATGGTGTAAGGATGGCCCAAGGATCCCAGACAGCACGGACCGTTTTGTCATGAGGCCTGTTTCAGGACACCAACCTCCGCTGGTCAATAACATCCATGCGGCCTAGTGACATCATCAGCACTGCCATCACCAACTGGACATAGCCTGTCACATCCACTGTATAAGCATGGGGTACACTTGGACACACTATTTTCAGCCACTACAATACAGCTACGACCAGAAGGTGATTTTCGTAGCAGGTTTGGAGAGTATTTTCGCTATTTATTTTCCTAACCTTGATCAAATTATCTTAACCTGCTACGTTAATTATCTTAACCTGCTGTGTAAGATCTAACACGCTACGAAAAAAAATCACTTCCGGTCGTAGCTGTCTCGAAGCGGGGTGTTTTTTCATAAAGGCGTAGACTGTTTGCCGAATGGCCAGTAAGGTAGTTGTTGGGCATCAAGTCACTTCTTATTTTGGTCCACAAGTGTAGACTTTAAAAATATGTATTATTAAATATTTTATTTGGCTTAACATATATAGATTTTATTTTCCACTATGGAATTGTCCAAAAAGTTTATTTTTACTGGACCATAAAATGTAGGCCAACCAGATAGAGGAAACACCTATGGATTATATAAATACTATTATCCTAAAGGTAAACTATGCTTGAAGATGTTGTTCAATGTAGGCTATATATGTTTTTATAGCCGACAAAAAATGTATTAGGTTGTGCTCAAGTTAAGCCTGTTAATAATATTGGATATGAATAATATAATAGATTAAATGTTCAAACAAATCTCATGGCCTATTATTTCTCTCCGAATAAGTTCGGACTCTTTCGAGGTTAAGGCATCTAAGACACATGAATGCCAGTCTAATAATACAAGACAAAAAACCTGACTGGGCAGACATTTAAGGGTTGGCTTGATCCTTATTTTACAGATTTCGATAATTATCGGGATCGCCCCGAAGTCTCATTATCGCCCTAATGAGACGCGCGCCTCTCCGTGACATCCAGCCTATCCATCTCGTTAAGGAAATCGCTCTTCAATGCTGATTATTTTATTTGGAACCATAATTATATTTCTTTCGGATGACTCACGGTCTAATCGAGTCCTCGCATAGGGCAGCGGCGCTAATTGAACCATGAGATGCGGTGGCGGGCCGCAGGCGCTACCTGGATATGTGGGCGAAGGACGCGTGTTAGCGTTTTTTGTCATGAGTCTTGTTCTGGAGGCAGCTTACAGAGTGGCCATTACCTGGCACAGCCACAAAGTCATAAAAACTAACCCTAACCTATACCCTAACCTGCTAACCGTATATGCCTAACCCTATACTCCAAGAAAAAAGGTTCTGGAAGGACCAACAAGGGTTCTATGCTTTGTTCATATATGACACCCTTTAAGGTTCTATATAGAACCGAAATTGGTTCCATATAGAACCCTATATGGAACCCAAGGGTTCTAATATGGAACCAATTTTAGGTCAGTGAAGAAGAACCCCATACAGAAGGGTTCTATATAAAACCTTTAGGGGCGCCATAAGTGAAGCAAGCAATATAACCCTTTTTGGTTCTATCCAGAAACTTTTTTTCTAAAAGTGTAACCTTAAATCACGACCAAAAAGCAAATTTTTGTTTTCTTGAATGTAAGGGAAATCGCTCAGTTCTGCCTCCAGGACAAGACTCATAACAATAAACGTCAACCTGCTGAAGGATGCGGCAAGGCGACGCACCTGATGGATGGAGCCCTTGCGCGCACCGCGCCTCTCTATTTCCTCGCTCCTCTCTCCTCCCCAGAGCTCAAACACAACAACTTATTACTTCTAATCCCCCGACTGTCACCAAATCACCTGCACGAAACAAGAATATAATTTGTTAAACTGGCATTTCTGCAGATGGAAGATCGATTTTCTCTTTAGAATTCTCTAATTGAGTGAATACAGACGCCTGATGACTTAGATTCACCCCCAGACCTGGGAGAAGAAGAGGAGGAGAAGAAGAAAAAGAGTCAACAAAAATCATCCTCCGTGTTATCTCTCTGCACCGTGGCCCGAGACGACAATGCACGCGGGAGAATGAAGGGCAGGCGGTGATGACGGGCAAAAGGCAGCACGCGGTGTCTCGAGCATGCAACTCCCGATGCGCGAGCGAATGCCCAAGGCCCCTGTTGAAAAGAGAGAGGTGCACTGGAAATCTCCAGCTCCAATACTGCGTATAGAATTACATTTGTTTTTCTTGTGGTTTTATTAAAAGTCACTCCTCATCTCCAGAGCGCGTGAAAATGTCTACTTTCCACTCAGATGCGCCGCATTAACTTGCAGGTGGCGAATTTGTTTGTTTGTCTATTTTTATTTCTGTGCTGGATAAGATTGATGTTGTTATGGGGATCTCAGCCAGGAGAGAAGCCACTCTGCTTTGCTCCTCGTTGTTTACCCTAATTACAGCCTTTTCAATTCAGTGAAACGAGGACCTTCATCTGACACACACACACACACGTACACACACACTTTGTGTAAATTATAGGTTACAATTTCGTTGGAGAAATGGGCCTAAAAGTGTTCATAACATCGATGTCCCTAATACGAAAAAATAAACAAAGTGATAATAATAATAATAATAATAATAGTAACAATTATTATTATTTCTATTATATTTACAGCGTTTTTTTCTTGTGTACTATAATGTGCTTTCGATTTTATGATTTCAATGTTTTCAAACAAAGATGTTTCTGTATGAGTAACTCGTGATTTTTTTTCTATAAAATGTACTAACATGCTAACAATAAACAATAGCATATATAGGCCTATTTGGAGAGTAACTATTAATTTTGTTCCGTTTTTATTATTTATTATTAGGCTATTGTTATTGTGATTATTATTATTATTATTAGCATATGGATATTATTATATTCAGAAAGGGTTAGGCCTATGGTGATACAGTGGAGGCTACTTGCAACATTCCACGGGTGTAAACCTACTGAAAAGAGGACCTTTTGTTGCACCAGGAAACGGTTACATTTCTTCCCACAAATGAATTTGATAAAATGCTTTGTTTTACTCCACGTTTCGCAAATAAAGCTTGAAATCCCTGTGCTTAGTTCTGGGGGCAGGTATTGGTTTACAGAGATTCAATCTATAGGTATTGTACGAGGTAAACTAGCTGAATAAATTGTATTAGAGGGAGCCAATGTGTTTTCAGCCTAGCTATTGTCTTTCTTTGTCTCTGGTCAACAATCTGAAACCTATTTATTAGGGGAAAATAACTTCATCCGCCATGAAAAGTCCAACGTCGGCCATTTGCAGCGCTGTAGAAAGGAATTTAATACAGGGTCACTTTCGACACAAAGACACATTTTCATATAGCCTAAATGTGTATTTTGTAGCCTACATGATATCAATAAAAGTGCAGTTTAATGCATTCTTGGAGCAACATGCCACTGCGTCTGCCTCTTGGCGTTTTCCCGGGTTAAATATGAGATGGCGCACGGAAATGACTCATTCACTTTTGTGTACAGCCATAAAAGCCGTGAGCTATCGAAAAGTCGTAAAAATAAGCGCGCAATCAATCACACGCAATGGTGCAGTTCTGACGGAGTGGTGAACACCAAACAAAGTAATGATTTTAAATTATCGTTATGGTTTCAGCGCACAATCCAAGACTGCCTAAACTGACACAGGTAAACTGGTAACATATTAAATAATATTATTACGATAATTGATGCTGAATAGGTATACGGCAAATAAAATGAATATGCTCTTCGAATAAAAATAGGGAAAGAACAACACAAACCCGGACATCTTGAATAACGCACACATTCTTTGCTCTGGCGCTTTAATCCACATTTTGCGATATTACAGATATGAAAAAGAAGAAGAACAGACAATTGTTTCCAAATTTTAATCCACACTCTTCTCCTTTTTCTAATTTTCAAGACGAGCGGTAGATAGTTACCCTGCGGTTGCGTGGCGCATAAGGGATTGCTGTGACCCCGGTGTGTCCGAGATTGTCTGGTGCTCCCCGGTCGGTCGTGACACCAGATTGCCACTAGATAAAAGATGAGCCGAGCTAATTCAACCCGGGATGGGCTGTGAGAGGACCCCAAAGTGCCCCAAATTTACGCTCGGACGCTTCCTTTGTGTTACTTCCAAAAAGGCACCATTCACTATAGAACAAATGAACTAGCTTTCACAAAACGTTCCAACATCTGTGTGGAGCCTGTTGGTGTCTTTTGTGTCCCTTATATATTTTGAAAACGTGGTGTGTGACAAGAAGCTAGTGCTAATTGGTATAATGGCGGTTTATTTACAGACTGCATTACAGACCGTTTTATACCTGCTTTGTCTGACTGAAATGAATACGCTTAATTTGGGCAGATTAAAAATCAATACCGTGAAAAGTAATTGGCCAACTGCAAAGTGTTCAGAACATGATTTTGTGTTCGTCTGTTCTAGTGCGACAGTTTGCGACCCACGCCTTCCGCGGAGATCTGCTCTCTCCTCTATCAAAAGGAAACATTCCCAGATCATGTTCAGCCACAGCTCAGTTTCCACTTTCCGCCGAATTATGCACTTAATTTGCTCACATATCATTTACAATAAGTCCCTCCCTGCGTGACAGTCGAGGCTCAACAGTACTAAATCACCTCTAATTTATACTGATTTTACTCTAATAATCGTAATAAAAAGCTTATAGATTTGGCACTAATTACATAAAAGCCTAATGATGTGGAAAATGACTCTGGTTAGAAATATATCGCTATTCTAAACTTTGTTGGCTGACTGAGGAATCAGAGGCATTAGCAGAGGTTCACTTCGTGTCCAATAAGCAGGACTGACTAGGACACATTGGATATAAGAAGTCGAAAATGTCTGGTGAAACTAAAAATATCCACGGCCGTTTACAATGAAATAAAAACGGAGGAAGGGCCGAGCTATTAAAACAAAAACCATTGACCCACTTCATCAGACTCACATGACATAAACCTGATCTTAAATTGGTTATAAGATGTAGTGTAAAATGCACACTCAATGCTTTCATACTCGGGCCATGTATGCTGTATCTAATTTCAGGCATTTGTTTGTGTAGGAAATATGTTGTGTCATTCACACGCCAGAAACGATGTTGTTTATGTAGCCACAGCGGCTGTTAACGCGGCTAAATCGGTCGTTGTTCAAACCTGGCCCATATACTATAGAGGAAGGCAGAAACAGCACGCACAATTAATCAAATAGTGCACTGATCCAGCTTCTCAATATTAAATCATGGGATTTTATTGGATATAATTTGGAGTTGAAATCAAAGCCAATTATAGAAATTAGAAGAAATGAACTTGTGAATGTTGCTGGATTTGGGAATTGGCGTGGCTGGCTGCTCAGGGTTCTCGAGGTGGCTGACATATCTCGAGCTTCAAATCTGATTGGCTTTCCTTTGAAGAAGCTCATGGGTTCATTCGGTTGTTAGGCGCCTCCCCGTTTCTCTAAAGGACATTATAATGCAAGGAACCTTCTTTTTTAACCACAAACCGAATTTGCTTTCATTTAGGCTATATATATTTTTTAAATAGGTTAAAGTCATAGAGATTTTTTTGGGAATAGCATTTCGCCCTGGAGCGGTGCGCAATGCTATCGCACGCCGACCTCCTGGATGCTCGCCTCGGTGAGTTATCATCGCCAAACTCCGGTCTTCAACTCTACTGTAAGCTGGAGGCACTTCTAATCTAAATCAAGCAAAGAGAATTGACAATTTGTTTCTTATTTTATCTTAATGTCATTTAAGTGAGCTAATTCAATGGAAAAGTAATTATTATTATTATTATATTACTGCGTAATTTGATTGAACCGTTTTCTAAATTATTGACGTGATGGAATGGAATTAAGGAGTCGATTATTCGGTGTATGCTAGTTGTGTGCTTGTTTGAATGGCATTTAGTCTCTGGTTTTATCCATACTACAATGTCCACTTCGATGTTTTCACCATGTTTTTAGAAAATATCATTTGGTAAAATTACAAAATGTTCAACTAACTCTTTGCATGCATTGGCAAACTATAGCCTGTATTCCTCTCTTGCCAGACTTTGACAGATTCGTAAAAGTGTCACTTGCAATAAGCCTAACTAAACAATGCATTTTCAGGAAATATCTTATAAATTATATATTTTTCCCTTTAACACTATTGCATTATGCAAAATAATTGTGACATTGCCTTTAAATTCTGACCGGGTGTTGTGTCTATCCAGGGATGAAGGATGCCGCGGCGGAGCTACTGGGTCATAGGGAGGCTCTAAAGTGCAGACTAGGCGGTGGAGTGGGATCTGACCCCGGCCACTCCGGTGAGCTAGCCCCGGGACCAGACACCGTGGAGGGGGCTACCATGCTCCCTGGAGACGATATCAACAACGGAGGATCCAACCCTTCTGGCATGCAGGTCAACAGTAAAGAGCAACAGGACAAGCAGCAGCAGAATAACTCCAGCCAATCCGGAGGAAGTCAGAGTCAGAGTCAGAAACAGAAGCGACACCGGACCCGGTTCACCCCGGCCCAACTTAACGAACTGGAGCGCAGCTTCGCCAAAACGCACTACCCAGACATCTTCATGAGGGAGGAACTGGCCCTACGGATCGGCCTAACGGAATCTCGCGTGCAGGTAACGGAATCTCGCGTGCAGGTTTGTTTGTGATACGGGTTGGGAAATGTGTGTCTCATAGAAAATGATTTAGAAGCAAGAATAATACACCTGCAAGAGTAGTGTACTAATACTGCATACAAATATGTCATGAAATGTGTAGGCGTATGTATTGGCCCTTTTAACCAAACAAGAGAACGTAGGCCTACATATTAATAATCAATTGCTATTACTATTTCACTTCATGTAGGACCTACACAATAACAACACTTGATCTTTGTAGCTAGGCACAACGGCTAATTGCAAAGTAAACCTACATTATAGTCTAAATTAACATGAGGAAAATATCCAACTCACAGCTGTTCTCACATAAGTGCCAATATAACATAAGTAGCCTGCATCTAAAGAATACAAAGTGTAGCCTATAGAAGGAAGTACAATAATATATACCTTGATACTGTGTGAGAAATAGCTCAATGGAAATGTATAATAATCTAAAATATTTGCCCTTTTATTCCCATCGAACCAAAACGACAGCGGAAGAATAATTAGCCACGCCTTGTGTTTTTTCATCTTCATCGAGGCAACCATTTTTTTTATTTCCTTGTATCAAAAATAATATCATACATCTGATCCACGAATGTATTTTGTGAGGGTTTTGTTTCTGTTCAAAGTATTAGAAAATGCAAAATAGACTAGAAGGTAAAATCCCTCGCTGACAAAACTGCTTTGGGCGCGCGAGCTGTCCATGGTGCTGAAACGAACGCGCGAGCTGTCCATGGTGCTGAAACGAACGCGCCAGGTCGATTCGCGTCAAACCAGATGCATTTGTTTGATTCATACAATACATTTGTCCCAAAAATATGTTATTCAAGACAGAAATGAGAAATCTACGATTTTAAGAGATAACATTTTCCAGAAACAAACGGAGGGAAATAAAAATATAAATTAAAACAGCTTTTAACTAGCCTATTATCAAAGTTGCATTAATAAATTGATTTGGATATAACTTAAATTTCATGAGGGTACGTAGGCCTATTCATAATATCTGGCAATCACAGATTGTGGGTTACATGTGGAAAAATTAAGGACATCCAATGTAGGCCTAAGTATTTGCCTATAATTCATGAAAATAAATGAAACATTATTCACGAAAATAAGAATTGTATGTAGGCTATATTTTTGTATAAATATGAGTGTATTTTTTCATGTATGCCCTACTCATTGTATCAAAATAGATATTGCATTTTACATGGCAAAAAGTGACTTAATTTAAGATATTACGCATGGTAAAAAAAACATGTAGGCCTACTACCTATGGAATAAACCACTTAAAACTCGGAATTGGCCAGATAAAATCAAGAGGCACTTTATTTGGGAACAAAATTGGTTCTTAAAATCTAATAACGTTTCGTGTCATTTTCCTATTGGAATTGGCATATTCATGCGTTCTCATGCGAGATGAAAATGAAATGATCATGCTTTATTATACCCTCACAATTAAACTCAATTAAAATGTAATGACTTTATTTTATTTCCCGTTACATTCCATAGCTCGACAAAATAGCACACAAGATGAATTCAAGAACAGCGCGACATTGCAGTTGTCTTTGGTCATTGTCTGATGCATTGTCGTTCATTACCAAGTAGCCATTCTCAGGGTGATAGTGCAATAAAACCAAATCCATTATTATCCACCAATTTCAGAATTATTTATTACAATGGGAGCTTATTAACCAGCAATGAAAAATACAGACGAGTCGTTCACATGTGAAACAATAACCGTGCTAATCATCATTATTGCACGGATCAATTCGGTTTTGAATAGTTGATTTACATAAAGTAAGAATTAGTGAAATGATGATCCCTTTATAAAGCCCATCACCAATGATAATAATACTTCTAAACCAGCGTGTAAAAATAGATCTGGGATGTTTCGAATGAGGAGGCGCATGCAGCTCGCGCTGTTCTCTTGCGGAATGGGCCTGTCAGAGTTCCACGTCTTAATGGCGGACTCGCTGAAAGTGTACTCTGTCTTTTAAACGGAATGAGAAATAGCATTTTTTATTTATTTGAAGTGTAATGCATTTGAGGCTGGATTTCACGGCTGGCTACTCTGGGGGAGAGATTGGCCTCTTAATACAACGGCTCAGTTTCTCAACCAAATCGTCACATTAATCATCGCGGATAGCCGGGTTACTATAGTCATATATGAGATCTATATAGGCCTAGAAAGTCTCTCCCAAGGACCCGCGGAATAAACACTGGTGATCCATTTATAACGCCTTTATAACGCATTTACTTCCGAAATACTGATATTATTGTTGTTTTGTGTAGGCCAATAGTCAGTGTTTATATCCATGTTATGCATCAAATTGGTTAAAGCAGAATATGTGTTGATATATCAAATTAATAGAGCTACTAATCCTTAAAATAATAAACTGGTTTCGGATATTTTAAATTCATAACAAAATAATGGTCTATAATAATAGTTGCAATAACATATTTTCAGCTGAGATGACCACCTCCCCTATTAGGCGTATTGGTTTAGGCTTCATGGAAATGAATTTGTGTTTTCTGACGTAGCCATTTTTATTTTATGATACCTAGAGGTGTTTCGGTTATGCACTAATGTAGGCATGCCACAGACGATTTGCTGAAATGGATTTGGCGTAATGACATAGAAGCTATCAAAACCTTCGTTTATGGCATATAATTTAATCAGTTATATCATGTATAGAGTTATCCAGGGATTTCCCCTGATAGAAAGAAGATTTGTAATGGCAATATCTGAGTTATGTGCTACCTGCTTAAGAACCTAAAACGCTTTCCCGTGAGTAAAAATGAGCATATACAGAATGTACAGTAGGCCTATTCATTGTGTCTCAAACCGATGACACTGTAGCCACATGCTAACCCATCTCTCGCTCTCTCCCTCTCTCTCTCCACTCCAGGTTTGGTTCCAGAACCGACGTGCCAAGTGGAAGAAGCGCAAGAAGACCACCAACGTTTTTCGCAACCCGGGGACGCTGCTGCCCACCCACCACGGCCTGCACAGCCAGTTCAACTCTGCCGCTGCCGCCGCCGCGGCCATGGGCGACAGCCTATGCTCCTTCCACGCCAACGACACACGATGGGCTACGGCAGGGATGCCAGGCGTCTCTCAGCTGCAGCTCCCTCCAGCCCTGGGTCGTCAGCACCAGCATGCCATGGCGCAGTCCCTGTCCCAGTGTAGCCTGTCCGGTCCGCCGCCCAACTCCATGGGGCTATCCAACATGTCGTCGAACGGATCCGGGCTCCAGTCTCACCTCTACCAGAATCCGTTCCCTGGGATGGTCTCGGCCTCCTTGTCCGGTCCCACCAACGTGACGGGCTCGCCCCAGCTGTGTAGCTCCCCAGAAAATGACGTCTGGAGAGGGACGAGCATCGCCTCCCTGCGGCGCAAAGCGCTGGAGCACACAGTATCCATGAGTTTCACTTAGTAGTAACCACGACTAATCCAACGGCCAGTTTTACGCGTTTTTGTTTTTACTTCGTCTTCTTCTATACTTGTTTTGTTTTGTTGTTGAACCCATCCAGCCAAATACAGCTGGACAAGGATGTGAATGTCTCCAAGCAAAAAAAACAACAGGAAAACAACAGCCCTATTCCCCAGTTTTGTTGCAAAACTAATACTGAAACCAAACAATTTGAAGGTGGATAAATGGGTAATGTTTATCTTATTAATTTATAATGTGCATGTATTGATGACAACTTTATTTATTTTACATTTATAAAGGCTATATTTATTCATTTACTTATCAATGTATTTATTTATTTATACTTTTTTATATATATATAACACCTCGTTTTCGTTTCCTTCCTTTTTAACAAAATAGTAGACCACTGATATTTGCCACTGGAGTTTCTAAGTTTCCACAGGCCGATGGTCGAGGGTATAAAAACGGTTAAAAAAAAAGAAAGCTCATTTTTATTGTCATCTGCTGCACAGCATGCGACCGACGACGACGGGCCACGGGCATGCGCCGTGCACGTGCAGATATCACACTTGGAAGTTTTTTTGTGTGTGTGTAAAGCATCAAAAGATTAACAAAACGGAAAAGAGGGAGACACGTGATCATCTCAAAGGAATCACGCAACATGGAAACGAACTTGACTGCATGTGCTGGCCAAGGCAAATTTACGGAAACACATAAATAAGACAAGAAAATCGACTTGAATATAATCTGTTATATAGGATGTTTTGTGTAGAGGAAGCATTCTTGACTTGTTCGTTCCCATTTGGTCAGTTTGTGATATGTTCTAATCTAAATTATTGTATGTGCTTATTATCAAATCTGAATTTCTTAAATGTTTGATCTTATACTGAACAAACCATTTCGTTTAATGGACATGTTTATATCAATTGACTGTAAATGAACAAATAAAAATCATTTTCAATATGTCACATCACGAATCAACCTCCTTTTCTTGAACGTGACGCATGCGTCCAGCCTGTAGAAATCGATCAAATAGTGTGACCTAATGTTTATTTGGACATCCCTGAAATGAATCACCGGGACGCAGGCGCAGTCCCCGGTCTCCAGTGATATACGGTGTAATAAGCAGGAAAACCGATTATCAAAACATCAAACTCTATCTAACAACGAGCTGTAATTAAAGTATATCCGTCCAATATGTATTGCTACTGATATTTCATCAATGTAGGCTACTGATGGAATTCCACCCCCAGACTCAAGCAAAGCGAGTGGACAAAGATGTGGGTGTGTTATGGATATGTAAGCTCAAAACAATGGAGAATTTATATCTTTGTATTAGTAGATGCAAAATCAATTTCTATAACATAAATACGTGTTTAGTAGCGCACCTCTTTCAAAACAACAAGGGTTTTTGCAGAATCGAATGACATCCTATCCAACCAAATATGTCACGTAAATGCGACCCAGCCACGAGCCCTCCCGTCTCTTCCCGTCTCGCCCCGTTGACGGGTTTGACCTTAGAGTTGATTGATAGCCTACTACAGCGCTGTTAACGTTGATTGTACAGGCCTATATTTTGTTTTGTCATGTCAATGTATATCGCGGATTCATTCATCAAGCCCAGACTTGGAGCAATCTCGCCTGCATCAACGCACGTCCATACGGATAATCTCCCCAACAAAACGGCGACAAGCACTAACACGTTGTGTACAGCTGCATCATTTACACCGCCACTAGCAGGACATCAAATAGGGGAGCGAGCTACTCAACTCTACACCTATTTTATCCCCTGTGTGTGTGTGTGTGTGTGTGTGTGTGTGTGTGTGTGTGTGTGTGTGTGTGTGTGTGTGTGTCTTTTGGAGCCATTGATCTATGTGACCTGTTCGTATGACAGTATACTGTGCCTATGGTAGGATCTTGGGAGCATGGGACTATCTAGAGAGCAGACATACAGTACAATACCACTGGGCACAGACGTCAGTGTCATTGGATTTAGGTTCAAAGTTGGGTGAAAAAAAATACGAAAATACCTTACATTTATGACTTTTTTTCAAATTCAATCAGGTTTCCACTTTGATTCAACGTCATCACGTTGCATTTTTTTTTGAAGTGAAAACAACGTTGATTTAACCAATTTTTGCGCAGTGGGATGTCTCCATATGAGAGGCTTTGGGGCTGTATTCAATCCATATCGCAGAAGTTTCGCGGAAGGTCTGCATCACTTCCACGATGTGGATTGAAACCAGCCCTTGGTAAATCCACTATTGTATTTCCATCCACCACTGCCAAATGAGTTAATCTTAAATCATCCTCATCCTTATCCTCATCATCCTCATCATCATCCTCATCCTTATCATCATCATCATCATCATCATCATCATCATCATCATCATCATCATCATCCTCATCCTTATCCTCATCCTTATCCTCATCATCATCATCATCATCATCATCATATTAGAATGGTAATGTCGTCTGGGGTTGGGCAACAGAAGATAGTATGGTTAATAAAACCCAGTTGCTTTTCTTTGACTAGGCTACATTCAAGATCTACCCCTTGTTGCCTCAACTTGCCTGTTCTTTACTTGGATCTGAACATGTAGTACACAATGTTGAGTATCACTGGATGATCTCTGGATGCTTTCCTCCATACAAACTAGAATAAATAATAGAGAAGCAAAAAGTGCTACAACTGGCACCCAACAGCTGAGCGAATACCAGTGTGTGTGTGTGTGTGTGTGTGTGTGTGTGTGTGTGTGTGTGTGTGTGTGTGTGTGCGTGTGTTGACATCTGGATGTGTTAATACTCACCGAGCATCACAAGACAATCAGGGGAGTCGGGGAGATTTGCACATGGATAAAGATTTTGCCAGTCCTGGCAACAGACGTGAAATAATATTACATAAATGTAATAATTTGTTTCACTATCACCCAGGTTAATTACTTTGTGGAAATGGGTAACCCATTTCTCATTGGGTAATTTGTCACACACAGAAGCTAGAGCCAATCAGTGACCCCGCTGTTGGTGGGATCATTTCTCCTAGAATTCTGTGCAGTGAGTGTGTCATTGAAAATGTGGGAGCAAGCCAATGTTTACCTCCGATTTATTTCACACAAATAAATTAAATCAGTCAATAAACCATCCGAGGGTGAATATAGCTCTCTCTATCCAGGATTATACATTTTCTCTCAGTGTGTGTGTGTGTGTGTTTATATGTGTGTTTGTGTGTGTGTGTGTGTGTGTGCAGGGGTGTTTATGAGTGTGTGTCATAAAACGTGTGAGAGAATGTGTTTGAATGCTTCCTGAGGGTGTGTGTGTGTTTCTGTATTGGTATACATTACGTGTTTATGAATATATTTCCAGACTGAATTGTTCCACCCTCATTTTACCTACCTATTCGTTTTGAAACGTCGACAGATATCATGACAACTGCTATAGCCAATATTTCAACAAGCACACCAGTATGTCCAACATTTGTAATGCAACATTGACAACCACTTCCATTCCCTCAAAAATAGACCAGCATAACTGAGAATACAACAGCAAACGCAACTCTAGTCACCAAAAATACATATATTACTAGTGTAGTTATACTATGCACAGCGTGTACAAATAACTACAAATATTATCACAACCAATGGGCAACTTGGGTTGGAGCACTGTTTCAAACAGACAGGGAAGAGCGTCCAAGTCTACTTGAAGACCCTACAGCCACAGGGGATTGATCTCTGCCTTGTACTCTTTTCTACGCATGGTGTGACTATACAACGCCACTGCATATGTCTGGAAATGGGGAAAGCATGGTTATAATGGAGGAGAGCTATAATACGGTTTGACAGACAGACTCTGCAGGAGAGTATCTTGGCTGGTGATTGTTGTTTCAGATGGTGCATGACGATGAATTCCGTCTGAAGGTTTTATTAATTTCAGTCTAAGTGGTGAAGAGGCTGGCTCTGACCGCGTTTGGTCCAGTCTGACGAGACTGACTGACACCTCGTAGCTCCCACCATCCGTCATCGTTTGAGAATGTCTTCATTATGTCACATGAAAATGAAGAGATTCGATTTTGTGCCCATTATCTATCCATAAGAGCAAACGAACGGAGCACCGCCGGGGTCATAGAGAGAGAGAGAGAGAGAGAGAGAGAGAGAGAGAGAGAGAGAGAGAGAGAGAGAGAGAGAGAGAGACAGAGAGAGATAGAGAGAGAGAGAGAGAGATATGGAGATAAAGAGAGAGAGAGGGAGATAGAGAGAGAGGGAGATAGAGATATATATATATATATAGAGAGAGAGAGAGAGAGAGAGAGAGAGAGAGACAGAGAGAGAGAGAGACAGACAGAAAGACAGTGACAGAGAGACAGTCTTTGATTCTCTCTCTCACTCTGTCTCTCTGAGAGATATTTTAATAATTAGATGGTTGTAATATTTGGCATTTTGTATCACCAAAATTCTAGAGAACAGAGCACTCAAAGTGTGTGTGTGTGTGTGTGTGTGTGTGTATGGTAGGTCAGGGTTGGATAATTAACCTACGATGATGGATACACAGCAATTACAGTGATGCTCATGTGACAAATCGGAGTGACAGAGGCCTGAATGGGTTCATGCATTCTCCTTAGTCTGCTCTTACAGTAAAGTCTCAGACCAAGCATCCCAATCACTATCCCTTATAATGCAGTGTGAACGTGTTGAAACAGTGTTATTACAGTATATTCTATATATGCATATACTACCGGTACAACAATACTTCTGTATACAACACATTCTTCTTATCAGTCCTGAGATGCAAGCTTCTTGCAATACCTCTTGTAATTGCACTGTGAGTGTAGTGTGTCTCTCTCGCGGTCTCGCGGTCTCGCAGTCTCGGTCTTGGTCTAGGTCTCTGTCTCTGTCTCTGTCTCTGTCTCTCTCTCTGTCTCTCTCTCTGTCTCTGTCTCTGTCTCTCTCTCTGTCTCTGCCAGAGTTAAAGTAAAAAATGTATGTTAACTCTAATCCACATAATAATTCACATTTCCTGATACGATACCGAGTCAAGACCGAGACCGGAAAGGGAACAAGGGGTCCGAGACTGAGACCAGAAAAATGCGAGTCCAATTCAAGACCGTGATCAGAATGGAGTCACGTAACCATCATAATAAGAGCTCAGAATATAAGCGGTCACTGCGCAATAGCGAGCAGTAGTTTCCCCAAGGTCTAGCGAGCTAGCTTCAGTTATTGGCTAGTTTGCAGCAGCTGCAGCATGTGTTATTAAAGAGGACGTTGTTGCTAATTTGTTAGCTTCTATCTTTTCAAGAATAACTTGCAACAAGAAGTTAAGTTTAAAAAAAAAAATCATCATCTGGTGAGCGGAACTGTGCTTTTTGTATTGCAGCGCATTTGCTGTTGCTCGCCATCTCTCTGAGAATAACTTATGTGTGTGAAACATTGTTCCATTTAAAATGAAACTGACAGCCTTGTAACAACATTAGATCTTATTAAAATCGGTTCATTGACACTTTACACTCTGCAGTGCTATTGATCAAACAACTATGAGGCTCTCTCTCCCTCAGTTATACACATCAACAATAACAAGATCAACAACTAATCCTAGCCAGAGCAAGATGAGCTCAAATCTAACGAAATAACATGAGGTAAACCCCCTCAAACTTTTTCAGCTAGTTGGCCGTCTAAATAGCACTGATAAATGACTGTAGCCTCCTCGTCCTTCTGCAGCTTGTCTGCCAGTACATGCTTGTTCCAACCAAGCACTAAAGCTAAGTGGCTAAAGACACAAATGAGAGAACACCTCACTCTGACCATTTTTTCTCGCCCTAGCAGAGCAGATTAGGCTGTTTTCATGTTAGCTAGAGCGTTTTTTTGTCTACATTTACTAACCCCGGTCATATTCAGCAGGTGTTGCACATTCGTAAATTCATCAGTTGTTCTGCACTCTGGCACACTCAGATGAGAGTGCTCTGAAATCGGAGTAGATAGCTTGAGTGAATTTGCAAATGCAAGAGATATGCTAACTGGATAACAGTCGTTCAAGTTCTTGCTAGTTAACCAACTGTCACCTGCATCTCTAGCTGTGTACAGTATAGCTACCGAAAAACGATATGAGGGGAAAAAGTCAGTCACTCTCCCACTCCTTCAAAGACATGACGTCCTCCTAGCAGCTAGCTCTCTAGTTAACATAAGGATCCGTTTTTTAGCTTGCTACATAAATAGATACAATAGCCTATTACCCACGTTATGACTGACTTGTGATCATTGCCTTTGATAGTTTGATTGTAATGACATTCCCAGCCTCAGTTACGTTAGTCAGTTTTTGTTCCGAATATTCAGTCATTGAAACTGAAACAGTGCATCAAACAATATACCAGTCCAGCTGTGATTTACAACCTGATAGTAATATTTTTGGACTACCAAGAAATGTATAGGTGAATTATATGAATCATGCATTGAGCTGCATCCATCTATTCTGCCAACAATGCCTTAGTGTACGTCATGGAACGTTGAAGCAAATATAACCTATTTTTAAAACCTCTTATGAAGATGGTTTTGTAGCAGAAACTGTGAATTTGATATTTTTGACTGATATTATGATTGCCTGTTTCATATCTGCAAAGTAGTTAAAACGCTGTCAGTTCCACTTTAAACGTTAGGTCACCGGTTACTTTGTGGGCTGAACATTCATTTATTTTTTGCAATGGGAAGTAATAGTTGTACATTTCAATTGGGGAATGCTTAATCGTTGTTTTTTTGTATTCTTATGATTGGGACCTACTGGTTTACTAGGTCAGAGTTTATGGACTGCTTATCCTAAAGCATTATGCTGTGTGTGACTGCTGTCTCTCCATCAGCCCTATGCAGTGGTGTAGTGGTGCTTTACCATCATGCTGTGTGTGACTGCTGTCTTTCCATCGGCCCTATGCAGTGGTGTAGTGGTGCTTTACCATCATGCTGTGTGTGACTGCTGTCTTTCCATCGGCCCTATCCAGTGGTGTAGTGGTGCTTTACCATCATGCTGTGTGTGACTGCTGTCTTTCCATCAGCCCTATGCAGTGGTGTAGTGGTGCTTTACCATCATGCTGTGTGACTGCTGTCTTTCAATCGGCCTTATCCAGTGGTGTAGTGGTGCTTTAACATCATGCTGTGTGTGACTGCTGTCTTTCCATCAGCCCTATGCAGTGGTGTAGTGGTGCTTTAACATCATGCTATGTGTGACTGCTGTTTTTCCATCAGCCCTATACAGTGGTGTAGTGGTGCTTTAACATCATGCTGTGTGTGACTGCTGTCTTTCTATCGGCCCTATGCAGTGGTGCTTTACCATCATGCTGTGTGTGACTGCTGTTTTTCCATCAGCCCTATACAGTGGTGTAGTGGTGCCTGGAGAAGTGGGTATACTCCCAAGCGGTGCACCAGTCTAGGAAAGGCACCCCTGTGTGAAAAATCCTATATTTTCCTATAGATTATTCAGATTTTCACTCTCAAAATCACAGTTTTTGTTATGGATTTTTGTTTGTTTGTTGATGTTCTAAGTCCACAACAATGCCTAAATCACATCACTCTGATTGGGTGAGCCTGTCATGGCCTGGATCCCCAGGGTGTGGGCCTATGACCACCCAGGCCCATCCATGTCTACCAGTGGCGGTCAGTGTCGTTTATGATGAGGGAGGACAATTATTATTTCTATTACAGCATATTTGATGACTTTCATTCATTATCCATTCACCCAGTTCATTGTAACATCGATAGGTTTAGGCTACTATGTGATACTTTAATTTTCCCTATACCCATCATGAGGGTTGCTACAACCTAGCCTATAAATGAAAGATTACAACGTACTGTAGGTGCACACACTGGGGACAATCACTGGGGCCACATCCCTGGGGCCAAGCTTTCTGACATCCAGGACCTACAGTACCAGTCAACATTTTGCACACAGCTACTCATTCCAGAGTTTTTCTATATTTTTACAATTTTCTACATTGTGGAATAATAGTGAAGACATTAAAACTATGAAATAAGACATATGGAAAATATGTAGTAACTGTCACGCCCTGACCATAGAGAGCTCTCGGGGTTCTCTATGGTGTTTTAGGTCAGGGCATGACTAGGGGGTGTTCTAGTCTTTAATTTCTATGTTGGTGTGAGTATGGTTCCCAATTGGAGGCAGCTGATGATCGTTGGGTCTAATTGGGGATCATACTTAGTGTGGTCCGTTTCCCACCTGCGTTGTGGGATATTGTTTTTGTTTAGTGCTACGAACTACATGTTCGTTTATTTATTTGTTGTTTGAAGTTTCACCTCAATAAATATGTGGATCTCTGCTCATGCTGCGCTTTGGTCCACTCATTATAACGAACGTGACAGTAACCAAAAAAGTGTTATATTTATATTTGAGATTCTTCAAAGTAGCCACCCTTTGCCTTGATGACAGCTTTGCACACTCTTGGCATTCTCTCAACCAGCTTCATTAGGTAGTCACCTGGAATGCATTTCAATTAACAGGTGTACCTTGTTAAAAGTTAATTTGTGGAATTTCTTTCCTCCTTTCCTTGAACCAATCAGTTGTGTTGTAGGGTGGGTATACAGTAGATAGCCCTGTTTGGTAAAAGACCAAGTCCATATTATGACAAGAACAGCTCAAATAAGCAAAGAGAAACAACAGTCCATCATTACTTTAAGACATGAAGGTCAGTCAATGCAGAAAATTTCAAGAACGTTGAAAGTTTCTTCAAGTGCAGTTGCAAAAACCATCAAGGGCTATGATAAAACTGGCTCTCATGAGGACCGCCACTGCAAAGGAAGACCCAGAGTTACCTTTGCTGCAGAGGTTATGTTCATTAGAGTTACCAGCCTCAGATTGCAGCCCAAATAAATGCTTCACATAGTTCAAGTAACAGACATATCTCAACATCAACTGTTCAGAGGAGACTGCGTGAATCAGGCCTTCATGGTCAAATTGCCTCAAAGAAAACACTACTAAAGAACACTAATGAGAATAAGAGACTTGCTTGGGCCAAGAAACACGAGCAATGGACATTAGACCGTTGGAAATCTGTCCTTTGATCTGATGAGTCCAAATTTGAGATTTTTGGTTCCAACATCCATGTCTTTGTGAGATGCAGAGTAGGTGGACAAATGATCTCTTTGTGTGTGGTTCCCACCGTGAAGCATGGAGGAGGAGGTGTGATGGTGTGGGGGTGCTTTGCTGGTGACACTGTGACTTATTTAGTGACTTATTTAGAATTCAAGGCACACTTAACCAGCATGGCTACCACAGCATTCTGCAGGGATACAACATCCCATCTGGTTTGCGCTTAGTGGGACTATCATTTGTTTTTCAACAGGACAATGACCCAACACACCTCCAGGCTGTGTAAGGGCTATTTGACCAAGAGGGAGAGTGATGGAGTGCTGCATCAGATGACCTGGCCTCCACAATCCCCCGACCTCAACCCAGTTGAGATGGTTTGGGATGAATTGGACCGTAGAGTGAAGGGAAAGCAGCCAACAAGTGCTCAGCATATGTTGGAACTACTTCAAGACTGTTGGAAAAGCATTCCAGGTGAAGCTGGTTGAGAGAATGCCAAGAGTTTGCAAAGCTGTCATCAAGGCAAAGGGTGGCTACTTTGAAGAATCTAAAATCTAAAATCTATTTTGATTTGTTTAACTATTATTTAGTTACTACATGATTCCAAATGTGCTATTTTATAGTTGTAATGTCTTCACTATTATTTTATAATGTAGAAAATAGTAAAAATGAAGAAAAACCCTTGAATGAGTAGGTGTCCAAACTTTGACTGGTACTTTATATACGAGACGTGTCAGAGGAATTCCCCAAAAATTGTCAAAGACTCCAGTCACCCAAGTCATAGACTGTTCTCTCTGCTACCACATGTCAAACGGTACCAAAGCGCCAAGTCTAGGACCAAAAGGCTCCTTAACAGCGTATACCCTAAGCCATAAGACTGCTGAACAATTAATCAAATGGCCCCGCTTTGTTTTCACGCTGCTGCTACTCCTTGTTTACTATCTATACATAGTCACTTTACAAATTTACACTTTACAAAGGTACTGTACATAGCCTCCTTATTGTTATGTCATAAGCATTTCACGGTAAGGTCTACACCTGTTGTGTTCGACGCATGTGACGTCTTTCCTAGGCTATGTGTGTGGCGCTCATATTAATATATTTCAGGTGCTTTGCGATTGTGTAGGCTATTCTGTGCATGGTTTCTCAGTTGCACTACTTAATTGATAAGTCGTATTCCTCCACTACACTACTTTGATTTACATCAATAGGGCTTAAGAAGTGAGTATCATCAATGCCCACTGAAAAATAACTGGGTTTACGTCTTATACCTGCATATGCCCTCCACAACACCACTGGCCCTTTGTGTTTTACTAAAAGTGTACTCTGCTACATGAGTGGGCTGGTATTACGGATGCTGTCCCTTCAGAATCACCAACCTGTCACACACTGAAGGCCTATAGGGTCGCCACTGCGCAAACAGGTCTATTATACCAGATAGATATAAAGGCTGTTAAGATATTCATGTTTCAAGAAAGGTGTGCATATATGTGGCCTGGCGAAGCTGTTTTATGGACTGACTGAATAGAAGCTGATAATTCGTTTTTTACTCCGCTGGTCTCGGGAAGAAATTACGAGTCCTCACTGTCCGAGACCGAGTCAAGACCTAGTACAAATGTATCCGACACCGAGACATGATGGAGACACTCAATATGTGATCAAGAGACTGGACACGAGACCGGGTCTCAAGTATTACAACACCGTGCTGTAGCAAACTAGCTGAAATGAAGATCCTACATCTGTAGTGTGAATGTAGTGTGCATCAGAATCGTGTGTATGGTGTCGGTGGTGTGGATGTAGTGTGTATGGTGTCGGTGGTGTGGATGTAGTGTGTATGGGCATGGAGGAGGCAGAGGTGCGAGTGAAGCAGGACACAGTGAGGAGGTAATGAGGAGGGACAGTGAGGAATGTTGGTCAGGAATGAGCCTCTCTCCACTATGAGGCTTCTACAGTCACAGCACAGACAGCACAGGGTAAGTGTGGGAGTGCTCTTATCGAATGCTGTAGCCGGCTCTGTTAAATCACACCTTAATTCCTTCTCCATCATCATGACCATCTGTTTTCCTTTCAAGGAGGACGAGACCGGATAGGATGAGAAGCAGGAGGGAAGGGGAGGAGGTACACTTTGATCTCGTTCTCTCTCTCTCTCTCTCTCTCTCTCTCTCTCTCTCTCTCTCTCTCTCTCTCTCTCTCTCTCTCTCTCTCTCTCTCTCTCTCTCATTAGTGGTCGTGTTAGGTGGTCCTCAGATTTGTATCATCAGTTCCTCCTGCTGCTGATTCCTTCTATTGATCATGTTGACATATTGTATGTGGACACTGGGTCCTTCTCCCTTGATTCTACTCCTCTTCCTTTATTTTCCTCTCAGCTCTCCTGACCTCCTCCTCCTCCTACGTGATCCGTCATCCTCCTCTCTCCTCCTCCTTCATCTCCCCTTCATCCTTGCTCTCCTCCTCTCTCACCCCTCTTCAAAACCTCTGTACGTCTGATCCACTCAACTCAGATATTCGACAGATAGTTACACATTCAAGCCTCGCTCACCCCTCTTCCACCCCTTCAACCCTCTCCCTCCACCATTACCACACAGCCTTCTATCTCTGTCTCCCTCCTCCCTTCTCCAGCTGCCCTCAAGCTTTTCTATTACCGCATGGAAAGCACCTCGCAGCCCCTGACAAGCGCGGCGGATCGACACTAAATCAGAAATCAGTGCCAGCCGCCGATCTGAGCCACCATGAAGGTCACAGACCCTCTGCCGCCGCGTCTCAATCTGGAGAACAGAGCAGGAACACTGACACTGTTAGAGCACACAGCCACCAGCCAGAGAGGTAGAGGGGGAGAAAGACAGGGGAGAGCGGGAACACAGACACTGCTAGAGCATAGCCGAGCTCGTAGCCACAGAGGTAGAGAGATGAGGAAGTAGGGAGAGAGGGGAGGCAGAGAGCATATAAAGAGTGAGATAGAGGGTAGAGGGGCAGGTCAATGAGGACCTGGGGGAGATTTGGGTCAGTGGTTTTGATGTTATGTTAATACTACTGAGGCGCATAAACACAATCACTCTCCATTTAGAGAGAAAGAAATGAATAAGAATCTAATAGTGCAGTCTTTGACAATGTTGTTTCAAATTTAATGTCCAGAGATGCACAGTAATTTGACTGAGATGAATAAGCACATTCTGTGTTTTGTATTTCAAGCCAAATACATTTGTCTAAACACTTCATGGATAAATAGCAAAGCAAACATTTTGGTTCACTATAATTCTCCAAACAGTGGCTTTCACTATGGATTTCCAAAGATGGCTGGAGTTGTTGTACACTGCCATCTAGTTGTCACTGATGATTGTGTAATTACAAGGTAACAAACAGAGTAGCTATATGGTGCATATTCATGTAATAACATTTGATTAAATTATTTTCAAATCTCACCTCTGTTATTGTATGTCGATTTTTTTTTTTAGATAAAGAACAACCAAAACAGTAATATCAACTTGTCAAGAGGTCTAGGAATGTTCTGTTTCCTGTTTTTCGCGTTTGCATGAATTTGTCTTGGTGGCGATATTGAGTCGTTTCCATTTTACCAGCCAAATGCAGCCGGCAATACACTCCCGCCTTCTCACTATTAGAAATCGATGCCTTTGCAGCCTGATTGGAGAATGTTTTAGGTACGAACTAGTCCACGGGGGATACAAGTGAATTGCTGGCTGCATATAATGCGTTTGGAATGTAAGATGAAACCATCAATAGCAGATGATTATCGCCACCTGCCGGCCTTTGGGCTATAATTTGTACATCCTGTTAGTTGCTGTCACATGAATGTTGTGTTATGTTGTGAAAGCTCAGCTTTCACGGTTCTTAGCTTGCAAGCTAGATATCAAGTGGCAGATGTTCCTGCTAAATAACAGATATCCCCGACAGCTATTTTAAAAGCTTCAAGACGACCGTTATCTGGGAAAGTCTCACGCAAAATGATTGGTCAGTAAATCAAGATGGAATCACATTCACTGCTTTTTAACCTGAGTTAGCTAGCTATAGCTTGTCACAATTGTTTACATGCATGGGTCAGCTGTTTGTCATCCACAACAGCAATCGCATGTCCTTGCATATTGTGTCACGGCAAAGACAGTAAAGCGGACATGGTGCAACATCCAGGGATGCAAACCAGTCACCTTTCGGCGAAATTTGCTGTTTTGAATCCAAAATAGGTGACCCACGTGATTCAAAGGGTGGCTATTTGAAGGATCTCAAATGTAAAATATATTTTGATTATTTAAACTCTTTTTTGGTTACTACATGATTCCATATGTGTTATTTAATAGTTTTGATGTCTTCACTATTATTCTACAATGTAGAACATAGTAAAAATAAAGAACAACCCTTGAATGAGTAGGTGTTCTAAAACTTTTGACGGGTAGTGTTTACAAATAACTATCAATAGAAAACAGGTAAAACAAAACAAAGTGAAGCTAGTTTGCTGTCTTTCCAGCTTCAGTTTGAAGTGATTGTGTTAGCTGTGTTTTTGTCTAGCACCTCTGAACAACATTGTCCTGATGAGAGAGCACATTTTCTACGCCAGAAGAAATCGCGCATCATTAGCTCATTGTTATGGATGTATCCAAATAAATGTCACTAGAAATGTCACTCGACATGTGTTCTATGGTGCATTGATTTGGTTGGAACCTCTCCAGCACGCTGATAATACAAGATGATTCATTTAAGATTGACTTTGAGTGGCCCCGTGTAAGAATTTCCACGACAGGGCCTCCAGAGTGGCACGGTGGTCTAAGACACTGCATCGCAGTGCTAGCTGTGCCACTAGAGATCCTGGGATCCAGGCTCTGTCGCAGCCTGCAGACCCAGGGGGCGGCGCACAGGTATATGGTGTTTCCTCAGACACATTGTTGTGGCTGGTTAAGCGGGCATTGTGTCAAGAAGCAGTGTGGCTTGGTTGGGTCGTGTTTTGGAGGATGCATGGCTCTCGACCTTCGCCTCTCCCGAGTCCGTACAGGAGTTGCAGCGATGAGACAAGACTTTAACTACCAATTGGATACCATGAAAGTGGGGATAAAAAGTGGTAAAAGTAAAAATAAATATAGAATTTCCATGGCACACCTTTGGCAGCGATTACAGCCTCGAGTCTTCTTGGGTATGACGCTATAAGCTTGGCACCTGTATTTGGGGAGTCTCTCCCATTCTCTGCAGATCCTCTCGAGCTCTGTCAGGTTGGATAGGGAGCGTCGCTGCACAGCAATTTTCAGGTCTCTCCAGAGGTGTTCGATTGGGTTAAAGTCCGGGCTCTGGCTGGACCACTCTCAGACATTCCGAGACTTGTCCTGAAGCCACTCCTGCGTTGTCCTGGCTGTGTGCTTAAGGTCGTTGTCCTGTTGGAAGGTGAACCTTTGCCCCAGTCTGAGGTCCTGAGCGCTCTGGAGCGAGTTTTCATCATGGATCTCTCTGTCCTGATGCTGCCGCCACCATGCTTCACCATAGGGATGGTGCCAGGTTTCCTCCAGACGTTACGTGTGGCATTCAGGCCAAAGAGTTCAATATTGGTTTCATCAGACCAGAGAATCTTGTTTCTCATGTTCACTGAGTTGCTTTTCAACCGGTCTTTCTCTCCTCTTCTCCTTTATGTGTGCAGAAAAAAAAACTGGTTCACTGAACTTGCAGGTGGTGAAGGGGACATTTTGACATTGTTTGATTTCTGTTGCAGATTGATAACTTCAGGTAAGCATTCCTCCTCTCTGTCTCTCTCTGAGCTTTACCCTTTGCTGGACTCCATCTCTCAGCGTGATTGACAGCAGATCCTCTCCAAAAGCAAACTTACAGAGCGTGACAAGAGCTTAATCATCACCACTGCTGGACTGTGTGCCTGAATGTGTAGTTTCATACTGTATGTGTGTGGTTACACTATAGCCTACCCCTTTTATTAACCCCCGCCTCCCCTCAGACATACACATGCTACCCCACCTGCTCTTCCACCCACCACTGACCCCTGAATACATAGTTAACAGCCGTCACAGGTAATGCATTTCTTGGCGAAAGCATGCTGCGTCCCACTATGGTACAGTGGGTCTGCATAAGTGGTCAGATAAGTGCTTTCTAGCTGATCTGAGCGATGTGTGTGTGTGTGTGTGGGGGGGGGGGGGGGGGGGGGGGGGGCCAATTCCACAGTAACAGAGGGACGCTGAAACTCACATTTTCACTTTAAAATGTATGCCAAGCAAAAACTATTGATTGCAAAGTTTAACAAACCATAAACCTATATGCAGAAGTCTACATTTAGCAATTGCCACTGAAAATGTGACTAAAGCAAATTTACTTGAACAGTGCAGATGCAAAGTTTGGATACAAAATGACGATAAAATCTCCCTCAGTTTTTATCTACTCCGAAGGAAGAGCAACTCATTGGTAGGTCTACCTGTACCTTTACTTATAATTCTGCCTCCTTATGAGGGAGAGAAATGAGAAAATATCTTAAAGATGTGGGTTTTTTGGTAACAGAATGGCAAGACACTAGGCAATACTTACGGAACGCAAATCATTTGAGCAAAATGAAATATAAGTGTTGATATTAGTTGGCCGTTACTGAAACGTCATTGTGTTTGGACATCTAGATGTTTTTTAAGAACATCATTCCATCAGTGTGACCAGAAACCTCAGTCTTTTCAAGATGGAAAACGGTTGAAAAACATATCTATGCTTTCATTTGCTAAAAATATAGACTCTGAGCTTTCATTTGACACTAAATTTGACATGTTCCTATACACTTCACATGTTGGTTCTCATGGGCCCTTTAACGTGGAAATTACATTAGGAACACCTGCTCTTTCCATGACATAGACTGACAAGATGAATCCAAGTGAAAGCTATGATCCCTTATTGATTTCACTTGTTAAATCCACTTCAATTAGTGTAGATGAAGGGGAGGAGACAGGTCGAAGAAGGATTTTTAAGCCTTGTGACAATTGAGACATGGATTGTGAATGTGTGCCATTCAGAGGGTGAATGAGCAAGACAAAATATTTAATTGCCTTTGAACGGGGTATGGTAGTAGGTGCCATGCGCACTGGTTTGAGTGTGTCAGGAACTGGAATACCAGCCCCCAAAGCACATCTAGCCAACTTGACACAACTGTGGGAAGCATTGCAGTCAACATGGGAACACTTTCGACACATTGTGTTTAATTATATATATATTTTTATTAACCTTTATTTAACTAGGTAAGTCAGTAAAGAACAAATTCTTATTTACAATGAATACCTACTGTTACAGGGTCTCTGCCCTCACGGATCGAGGCTGTTCTGAGGGCGAAAGGGGCAACCTTTTAGGAAGGTGTTCCTAATGTTTTGTACACTCAGTGTGTGTGTATATATATACACACACACTACCGATCAAAAGTTTGGGGTCACATAGAAATGTCCATATTTTGTCCATTAAAATAACATCAAATTGATCAGAAATAGTGTAGACATTGTTAATGTTGTAAATGACGATTGTAGCTGGAAACGGCAGATTTTTAATGGAATATCTACATAGGCATACAGAGGCCCATTATCAGCAACCATCACTCCTGTGTTCCAGTGGCACGTTGTGTTACCTAATCCAAGTATATCCTTTTAAAAGGCTAATTGATCGTTAGAAAACCCTTTTGCAATTATGTTAGCACAGCTGAAAACTGTTGTTCTAATTAAAGAAGCAATAAAACTGTCCTTCTTTAGACTAGTTGAGTATTTGGAGCATCAGCATTTGTGGGTTCGATTACAGGTTCAAAATGGCCAGAAACAAATAACTTTCTTCTGAAACTTGTCAGTCCATTCTTGTTCTGAGAAATGAAGGCTATTCCATGCGAGAAATTGCCAAGAAACTGAAAATCTCATACAACGCTGTGTTTACTCCCTTCACAGAACAGCGCAAACTGGCTCTAACCAGAATAGAAATAGGAGTGGGAGGCCCCAGTGCACAACTGAGCAAGAGGACAAGTACATTGGAGTGTCGAGTTTGAAAAACAGATGCCTCACAAGCCCTCAACTGGCAGCTTCATTAAATAGTACCCGTAAATAGTACAGTGAAGAAGTGACTCCGGGATGCTGGCCTTCTAGGCAGAGTTGCAAAGAAAAAGCCATATCTCAGACTGGCCAATAAAATGAAAAGATTAAGATGGGCAAAAGAACACAGACACTGGACAGAGGAACTCTGGCTAGAAGGCCAGCATCCCGGAGTCCCCTCTTCACTGTTGACGTTGAGACTGGTGTTTCGCGGGTCATCTGATGCAGCACTCCATTACACTCCTTCTTGGTCAAATAGCCTTTACACAGCCTGGAGGTGTGTTGGGTCATTGTCCTGTTGAAAAACAAATGATAGTCCGTCTAAGCACAACCAGATGGGATGGCGTATCGCTGCAGAATGCTGTGGTTGTCATGCTGGTTAATTGTGCCTTGAATTCTAAATAAAGCACCGACAGTGTCACCATTGAAGCACCACCACACCATCACACCTCCTCCTCTATGCTTCACGGTGGGAGTTACACATGCAGAGATGTTCTTCTACTCCACGGTTGGAACCAAAAATCTCAAATTTGGACACATCCAACCAAAGGACAGATTTCCCCCGGTCTAATATCCATTGCTTGTGTTTCTTGACCCAAGCAAGTCTCTTCTTCTTATTGGTGTCTTTAGAAGTGGTTTCTTTGCAGCAATTCGACCATGAAGACCTGATTCACGCAGTCTCCTCTGAACAGTTGATGTTGAGATGTGTCTGTTACTTGAACTCTGTGAAGTATTTATTAGGGCTGCAATTTCTGTGGCTCTGCAGCAGAGGTAACTCTGGGTCTTCCTTTCCTGTGGCGGTCCTCATGAGAGCCAGTTTCATCATAGCGCTTGATGGTTTTTGCGACTGCACTTGAAAAAACGTTCAAAGTTCTTGACATTTCCCGAATTGACTGACCTTCATGTCTTAAAGTAATGATAGACTGACGTTTCTCTTTGCTCATTTGAGCTGTTCTTGCCATAATATGGACTTGGTCTTTTACCAAATAGGGCTATCTTCTGTATACCACTCCTACCTTGTCACAAGACAACTGGTTGGCTCAAATGGATTAAGAAGGAAAGAAATTTCACAAATGTACTTTTAACAAGGCACACCTGTTAATTGAAATGCATTCCAGGTGACTACCTCATGAAGCTGGTTGAGAGAATACCAAGAGTGTGCAAAGCTGTCATCAAGGCAAAGGGTGGCTACTTTGAAGAATCTCAAATATAACATATATTTGGATTTGTTTAACACTTTTTTGGTTACTACATGGTTCCATATGTGTTATCCATAGTTTTGATGTCTTCACTATTATTCTACAATGTAGAAAATAGTCAAAATAAAGAAAAACCCTTGAATGAGTAGGTGTGTCAACTTTTGACTGCTACTGTATATATATATATATATGTGTGTGTGTGTGCTGCTACTGTGTGTGTGGAGCTTGGTGGGTCCGGCAGGACTTCACGCCTCGTCACTCCCAGTAATGACCCCCTACTCTAGGCATCGTCCTCTCCAGACAGGCCAGCACCCGAGGGCAGGGGCCGGAACATTCTCGCCAGATTGCTTTTCAAGTCCCAAAATGTATCCTTTTCCAGCTCTTGTTCGCTAGACAGATAGTTCCTTTTCTCTTTTCTCTTCTTTCTCATCCCTCTTTCTGATCCTCTCGTCTTGTAGATTGGTTGTAGATGGGTAGGGGGTCAGAGGTCAGGGAAAAGGAGCTAAGCCTGAGTAGAGGTCTTTTTAAGATCCTAGGGGGGGTAGTGGACATTGTGGAGAGGAAATCTCTCTCACAGAAACACGTCCTACTGGTTCACAACTCATTAGGAGTTGATCATTTCCATTGTTGTTAGGTCATTATAATCGAATTACCATTTTATTGTCATTTTTAGGTATATAGTGGTAAATACTGTAGCGTACCATAAGATAAAGAGTTTTTGTCATGTAATAAGTAGACATTTCTTCCTCTCTCTCTCTGTTGTTTTCCAGGTTTGCCTCTGCAGGAGATGATGACCTGGTGTTGGTGTGGAACGTTGAGGTGAGACTTCCTCTGAGAGGATAGATAGTGTGGTGATAGGAACATGCACACATACAACAGCTTTCAGCAATAGTTTAATATCTGTAATTATAAACTGGGTGGGTCGAGCCCTGAATGCTGATTGGCTGACAGCTGTGGTATACCACAGGTATGACAAAACATTCATTTTTACTGCTCTAATGACGTTGGTAACCAGTTTATAATTGCAATAAGGCACCTCTGGGGTTTGTGATATATTGCTAATATACCACGGCTAAAGGCTGTGTCCAGGCACTCCGCGTTGCGTCATGCAGAAGAACAGCCCTTAGCCGTGGTATGTTGGCCATATGCCACACCTACTCGGGCATTATTGCTTAAATATTTAAAACAATTAAGCGAAGAAAGTTGCCAGAATAAGGGTTGTGAAGATGTTCAAGCAACACCAATAGGTGGCAGTGTTGTGAAGATGTTTAATGCCCATTGCCGCATTGTGTGTGTGCGCGTGTATGTGTGCTCTCAAGACAGGAGAGAGGCTGTTGGAGTTGAAGGGTCACTCACAGCAGATAACGGCCATGAGAGTCTACACACACACCAGCGGAGAGGACACACACACCTCCCTCATCACGGCTCCGGCCAACCCCCCCCCCCCCCCCCCCCCCCCCCCCCCCCTCCATGTTGTGGTGCTCTGTGTGTGTGGTTCAGCTGTGGGACACAGACACAGGCAACAATTCAGACATCGAGCCCTCTGTCAAGGTTTGTTCATCTGTTGGTAGCACTTCATTTAACACTTCAAACATTTCAACTTGGTAATAGGTTCTTATTAACCAATCATAAAGAAACAAAAAGGTAAGCTAATGCATAAGGAATACACTATATATACAAAAGTATGTGGACACACCTTCAAGTTAGTGGATTCGGCTATTTCAGCCACACCCGTTGCTGACAGGTGTAAAAAATCGAGCACACAGTCATGCATTCTCCATAAACAAACATTGTCAGTAGAATGGCCCGTAGTGAAGAGCTCAGTGACTTTCAACGTGGCACTGTGACAGGATGCCACCTTTCCAACAAGTCAGTTTGTCAAATTTCTGCCCTGCTAGAGCTGCCTCAGTCAACTGTAAGTGTTGTTACTGTGAAGTGGAAATGTCCAGGAGCAACAACGGCACAGTTGCGAAGTGGTAGGCCACACAAACTCACAGACCGGGACCACAGAGTCCTGAAGCGCGTACTGTGTAAAAATCCTATTTCCTCAGTTGCAACACTCATTACCGAGTTCTAAACTGCCTCTGGAAGCAACATCGGCACAAGAACTGTTCGTCAGGAGCTTTTAGAAATGGGTTTCCATGGCCGAGCAGCCACACACAAGCCTAAGATCACCATGCGCAATGCCAAGCGTTGGCTGAAGTGGTGTAAAGCTCGCCGCCATTGGATTCTGGAGCAGTGGTTAGCGTTCTCTGGAGGGATGAATCACGCTTCCTCATCTGGCAGTCCGACAGATGAATCTGTGTTTGGTGGATGCCAGGAGAACGCTACCTGCCTGAATGCATAGTGCCAACTGTAAAGTTTGGTGGAGGAGGAATAATGGTCTGGGGCTGTTTTTTTTATTTCAGACCCCTTAGTTACAGTTAAGGGCATTGTTAATGCTACAGCATACAATAACATTCTAAACAATTCTGTGCTTCCAACTTTGTGGCAACCGTTTGGGGAAGGTCCTTTCCTGTTTCAGCATGACAATGCCCCCGTGCACAAAGCGAGGTCCATACATAAATTGTTTGTCAAGATCAGTGTGGAAGAACTTGATTGGCCTGCACAGAGCCCTGACCTCAACCCCATCGAACACCTTTGGTATAAATTGGAACGTCGACAGCGAGCCAGGCCTAATCGCCCAACATCAATGCCCGACTTTACTAATGCTCTTGTGGCTGAATGGAAACAAGTCCCAGCAGCAATGTTTCAACATCTAGTGGAAAGCCTTCCCAGAAGTGGAGGCTGTTGTAGCAGCAAAGGGAGGACCAACTCCATAATAATGTCCATGATTTCGGAATGAGATGTTCGACGAGCAGGTGTCCCCATACTTTTCGTAATGTAGTGTATCTTATGTAATTACCATGTCATGTTTTAAATATATGGTCATTTCAAAAGAAAGTGATGAACGTTTTGGTGTTGCCAGCCTTGATTGTTCATTTGTAAAGACGGGGTTGCTAGGGGAAATCACCCACAATGCTGTGGGTGATAACAATAACAGGTCCTTGTTTGTTCTGTATCTTTCGCCCACCTGTTTTCACTGCCTGTCATACTGTTTCTATAGATACAGTCAGTTCAGTTTATATTTAGCTGGAGATGTAATTGTGTGTGTGTGTGTTAATAGTGCTGTCCTTCTATCTCTGCCAGTGTCTGTTGGAGTGGTTTGTGTGTGTGTCGGTATCAGGGGCAACGAGCTGTGTGTGTGAAACTGAGACTTCCAGTTGCAGTGTCAGAGCCAGCACCACGACGACACAGGGAATAACACTAAGATATAGTCATTCATAATTCACTATTCATACATTATCCTCATGTACACAGAGAGACCAGCATCACGGTTTAGTTGTCACAAAAGGGGAGCAAACACTTTGAAATGAAGGGAGTACTATCTGATTGGCTGAAACAAATTGTATTTGACAGGATTTTCAAAAACTGTTTTGAAATACCTGGGTTAAATGCATGGGAGTGTATTTGAGACTGTGTATTTGAGTATTTCAAATGCTTTGTAAGTGTATTTCCAAATACATTAAACTATTCAACTACTTGTCTTTTCAAATGAAATGTATCTGAATACTTACTTTAAATGTATGTGGAAGTAATTGATACATTTGAAATAGTATCTGGCCCCAGGTCTGGTGTGTGTGTGTGTTGCAGGGGGGGGGGGGGGGGGGGGGTCTTGCTCGTGGGACGGCAGTGTGAGGATGTGGGAGATGCAGGACCTCCTCTTACCTGCAGAGCCTGCCTCGGCAGGTGAGTCAGTGTAGCTCAGGAGTCAGTGTAGCTCAGGAGTCAGTGTAGCTCAGGAGTCAGTGTAGCTCAGGAGTCAGTGTAGCTCAGGAGTCAGTGTAGCTCAGGAGTCAGTGTAGTACAGGAGTCAGTGTAGCTCAGGAGTCAGTGTAGTACAGGAGTCAGTGTAGCTCAGGTGTCAGTGTAGCTCAGGAGTCAGTGTAGCTCAGGAGTCAGTGTAGCTCAGGAGTCAGTGTAGTACAGGAGTCAGTGTAGTACAGGAGTCAGTGTAGCTCAGGAGTCAGTGTAGTACAGGAGTCAGTGTAGCTCAGGAGTCAGTGTAGCTCAGGAGTCAGTGTAGCTCAGGTGTCAGTGTAGCTCAGGAGTCAGTGTAGCTCAGGAGTCAGTGTAGTACAGGAGTCAGTGTAGCACAGGAGTCCGTTTAACACAGGAGTCTGTGTAGTACATGAGTCAGTGGAATTCAGGTCAGTCAGTGGAGTTCAGGTGAGTCAGTGGAGTTCAGGTGAGACCGACCATGTTATCTCCCAAGAGAATTCTCTTCCGTCATTGCCACGGCCGTTTACATCCCACCTCAAGCCGTTACCTTGACGGCCCTCAAAGAACTTCACTGGACTTTATGCAAACTGGAAACCACATATCCCGAGGCTGCATTTATTGTAGCTGGGGATTTTAACAAAGCAAATCTAAGGACAAGGCTGCCAAAGTGCTATCAACATATTGACTGTACTACTCGCGCTGCTAAGACTCTCGACCATTGCTATTCAAACTTCCGGAATGCTTACAAGGCCCTCCCCCGCCCTCCTTTCGGCAAATCTGACCACGACTCCATCTTGCTCTTCCCGTCCTATAGGCAAAAACTCAAACAGGAAGTACCTGTGTTTTGAACTATTCAACACTGGTCTGACCAATCGGAATCCACACTTCAGGATAGATGGTAGCTGTGGATAGATGGTAGCATTCGCGCGAACCGTCGCATTTAACCATGGCAAGGTGACTGGTAATATGGCATAATATAAACAGTGTAGTTATTCACTCCGCAAGGCAATCAAACAAGCTAAATGTCAGTATAGAGATAAAGTGTAGTCGCAATTCAATGGCTCAGACACGAGACATATGTGGCAGGGACTATAAAAGGAAAGCCAGCCTCGTAGGGCTGGGCGATATGGCCAAAATATCATATAAAACTTTTGACAGTATGACGGTATTTGACGGTATTTCAGGTTTTTGATTAATAAATGCTTCATGAGTAGTGCGTGGCAACACAGAGGGTGGCAACACATATAATGAGTAGAGGGTGGCAACACATATATTCTAAATGATTTCAATGGGTCTTTCTCCATACTGATTGTTTTATACTGTTCAAATCAAAATCAACGTAAAATAATTTCCTGCATTTCTATCAATTTCTCCATTTCCTGCACTCATTTCAGATCATTTCCACACTGCCACGACATGGGCAAAAATACTAGGCCTTATTTTTAACCAAATGTTGCAATTACGATTTAGATCAAAACACTTGAGTGAACTTTTGGAATCATGGAATCATGGAATGTTTATTATAATTTTATATTTAGAATATAAATAATAGTGGGCACTTTGAATACGGTTATTGCCACGACGAGTTATTGTGACATGGTAGAAACCAAAGTGATGTTCAGTGTTTCCTAGGGGACCCTATAATCTTTGGCTAAATTACATTTTTATTCATATAGCTATAAGAATATTTTGAAGATAAATACACAATGCAGAGGATGAGAGGACGAGAGTACTAAAAACTAAATAGAGTACTAATGGTCAATAGGGAATTGTCAATGTAAATAGGAGTTGGTTTTCAGTTCAACAGCTGTTTAGAATCTGTGGAATGTCAGTCCTGAACTCAGAGCTACGTGTACTACGTTCTGTACAATGAGTCTGGAGCAGGATACTTGTTATTTGGCCAAGGACTTCTGATTGGTCAACCCCAGGCTAGGGTGGGGGGTTATAAATTACATCCTGTTGCTTTGTTCTGTGGAGAAAAGCTGAGGACAGGGGAGACTGAACATCTACCTCCTAGCATAACATCTATTATTTGTCCTTTTCAAATAAATATATTTTTCTCCCCGATTTGCTTTGGTGTTTGTGTTATTGAAGAATAACATCAACTCCTAGCATAGCCAACATATTCATGCTTCGCCTATTCCTCTTTGATTTAGAAGATACTATTGCACAAACAACATGCTGATTTAAGCCTCCACCAGCACTGGGATCAGATTGTATTAGCTAGCTACGTTTGCTCTGACTCAGTGCTATTATTAGCTAGTTAGCTAGCCAGCTAACTAGCCAGCTAGCTAGCGATTAGCATCAGTTACTAACACAATGTTGCTCAACTTGCTAAGAAAATACAAACTAGCTGTTTGCAGATGTAAGAAACACAAACTAATATTGTAATTATAGAATGCTTGTGGATTTATATTAAGATCAAAGTCGAAACAACATCGATGTCATCAACATTGTTGCATGTGCTGCATTGACCATGCAGACTGAACGAAAGTATCTCGTGGTCAAGCAACAATAAATGCGCTCCTTGAGTGACAGGGGTGGGACCAGGTCTGTATGGAAAGCGGCATGGAGAGAGAGAGAGAGAGCGGAGATGGATAACTCAAGTAGCGGAGTAAACTATAAAAATGGATGTTACACATGGCGTATCACATTTAACAAACCAAACATTCAAATACCGTTATAGAAGGTAACGTAAAAACCCAAACCGGTCCGGGCATAAATAACGTTATATAGTACAATACGGTATACCGCCCAGCCCTACAGACACGTCGCCGAGACCGATGTCTTGCTTCCGGACAGACTAAAAACATTCTTCGCACGCTTTGAGGATAACACAGTGCCACCGACATGGCCCTCTGCCAAGGACTGTGGGCTCTCCTTCTCCGTGGCCGACGTCAGTAAAACATTAACATGTGTTAACCCTGGCAAGGCTGCTGGCCCAGACGGCGTCCCTACTGTAGCCGCCTCCTCAGAGCATACGCAGACCAGCTGGCTGGTGTGTTTACGGGCATATTCAATCTCTCCCTATCCCAGTCTGCTGTCCCCACATGTTTCAAGATGGCCACCATTGTTCCTGTACCAAAGAAGGCAAAGGTAACTAAACTAATGACTATCACCCCGTAGCACTCACCTCTGTCATCATGAAGTGCTTTGAGAGACTAGTCAAGGATCACCTCTACCTTACCTGCCACCCTAGACCCACTTCAATTTGCCTACCGCTCCAATAGATCCACAGACGATGCAATCGCCATCACTCTGCACACTGCCCTATCCCATCTGGACAAGAGGAATACCTATGTAAGAATGCTGTTTATTGACTATGGCTCAGCATTCAACACCGTAATACACTCCAAGCTCATGATCTGTGCAACTGGGTCCTGGACTTCCTAACGGGCCGCCCCCAGGTGGTGAAGGTAGGAAACATAACCTCACCTCCGCTGATCCTCAACACTGGAGCCCCACAAGGGTGTGTGCTCAGCCCCCTCCTGTACTCCCTGTTCACCCATGACTACATAGCCAAGCACGCCTCCAACTCAATCATCAAGTTTGCAGAAGACACAACCGTAGTAGGATTGATTACCAACGATGACGAGACAGCCTACAGGGAGGAGGTGAGGTCTCTGCGATTGTGGTGCCTGGAAAACAACCTCTCACTCAACGTCACCAAAACAAAGGAGATGATCTTGGAGATGATTGAAACAGCAGAGGGTGCACCCCCCTATCTACATCGACGGGACTGCCGTGGAGAAGGTGGAAAGCTTCAAGTTCCTTGGCGTACACATCCTTGACAAACTGAAATGGTCCACCCACACAGACAGTGTGGTGAAGAAGGCACAGCAGAACCTCTTCAACCTCAGGAGGCTAAAGAAATTTGACTTGTCACCTAAAACCCTCACTAACCTTTACAGATGCACAATTGAAAGCATCCTGTCGGGCTGTATCACCACCTGGTACGGCAAATGCACCACCAGCAACCGCAAGGCTCTCCAGAGGGTGGTGTGGACTGCCCAATGCATTACCGGGGGCAAACTACCTGCCCTCCAGGACACCTACAGCACCCGATGTCACAGGAAGGCCAAAAAGATCATCAAGGACATCAACCACCCGAGCCACTGCCTGTTCACCCCATTGTCATCCAGAAGGCGAGGTCAGTACAGGTGCATCAAAGGTGGGGCCGAGAGACTGAAAAACAGCTTCTATCTCAAGGCCATCAGACTGTTAAACAGCCATCACTAGCACGTTAGAGGCTGCTGCCTATAGGCATAGACTAGAAATCACTGACCACTTTAAGGAATGGAACACTAGTCACTTTAATAATGTTTACATATCTGGCATTACTCATCTCATATGTATATACTGTATTCTATACTATTCTACGGTATCTTAGTCACTTAATAATGTTTACATATCTTGCATTACTTATCTCATATGTATATACTGTTTTCTATACTATTCTACGGTATCTCATTCACTTAATAATGTTTACATATCTTGCATTACTCATCTCATATGTATATACTGTATTCTATACTATTCTAATGTATCTTAGTCCGTTCCGCTCTGACATCACTTGTCCATGTGTATGTAGTCTTACTTCATTCCTACTTAGATGTGTGTGTATTGGGTATATGTTGTGTAATTTGTTAGATATTACTGCACTGTCGGAACTAGAAGCAGAAGCATTTGATTTGATTTGAGTCAGTGCAGTACAGGAGTCAGTGTAGTTCAGGTTAGTCAGTGGAGTTCAGGTGAGTCAGTGCAGTACAGGAGTCAGTGTAGTTCAGGTTAGTCAGTGCAGTACAGAAGTCAGTGTAGTTCAGGTTAGTCAGTGGAGTTCAGGTGAGTCAGAGCAGTACAGGAGTCAGTGTATGTCAGTGGAGTGGTGTGATCAGAGGGAGTCTTTGTGAGACAGATTACAGCAGTGACGTCGCTAGGCTTCTACTAATGCTACACAGCTGTTTCCTGGCTTTTGAAGGGGATTGAAACGCTCCTCTGAGCCTGGGCTGTAGACTCTCTCACTCTCTTTCTCTCACTCTCTTTCTCTCTTTATTTATCTCTGCCTCTCTTTCTCGTTCTTTTCATCCATCACCTCACCACAGCTCAGAGTCCATCATTGTGATGCCTACTTCTTGAAGCGCTCTCATCAGTCAACACACACACACACACACACACACACACACACACACACACACACACACACACACACACACACACACACACACACACACACACACACACACACACACACACACACACACACACACACACACGCACACACACACACACACACACACACACACAAAGATATCTACATATATTTCAGGATGTTTTGTATCTCTGGAAATAATCACATGACAGTTTTGAAAACATAACTTGTCCCCCCAAAAAGGGGTCTGTTGGCACAATTTACCCTGGGTATGGGGTAGTTGAGCCACAGGACAGGTAAGTTAAGCTGCCTACAAATTTCTGTACTGAATTAAATATTACCTTTTTAAAACCATGTCTGTCTTTATTTCCCAAACAGAATTCAACACAATCACAATAACTTTTTTGTCTTTTAATAATTTTACATGTCTTTCAAGAGGCTAGACACCTAACAAACACATTTAACATAGCCCAGGCCCCTTTGTTACCTCATATCCCAGCGATAATGTCTTGCATTGTGCCGGGGAAGAAAGCACTTCAATTTGCTCAACTAGCCATTGGCTCAACTTACCCCGAGGCCATTGGCTCAACTTACCCCGAGGCAAACATTTAGACTTTATTAACACAGACAGCTACAAGGATGCACTTTCATGCTAGATCTAGGACATTATTGAAGTTTATAGAGACCCAACTGATGTATAGAACAATCTTACAATGATCTACTTTGGTTTAGATACAAGCATCATAAAACCTCTAACACAATAAATTCATTTGACTTGGTGAACATCCATCTTTTGGACCGAACTTCCTTACCACTTTTTTCATGTGGGTTCTCCCTTCACAGACTCCATACAATTATGACCTCTTCCTAGAAACAAGGGTGGCTCAATTTACCCCACTCTCCCACCTATAAGGAAGGGGAAAATACTGTTTTGGTCCTTTTGGATTTGTATTGCCTTTTTCATTATCCGTATTAAGATAAATGCTGTGCAGGTATGATGTCCATAATGTAATGAAAGGTTTTAAAGAGGGGTGGATTGTATTTATCTTCCATAAGTGTTCTTATGTTGTTGGTTTCTAGTGTAATCATCCTATCACTGTCTCTGAGGTAAATGGATGTGTAATGCCTGTTTGATCAGTCTAGTGAATGTGTGATGTGACTGACATTTCTTATACATGTTTGTTGATTCAGTGATTTTACAACTGAAATGCTGTGCATTCCAAGTCTCCAATTTTAATCTGATGTCCTTATTTAATCTGATGTCCTCAAAGCCTGCATCGTCTTCAAGTTGGTCACATTTATTTGCCAGATGTCTGTATGCTTATTTTAACAATATGTAAACCTTCACTGGCTTGTTTTTTAAAGCCTCAAATGAATGTCACAAATTAAAGACACAACTGTATTTTTAAAATACTTTTATTGTTTCTCACATATACATTTTAAAATAAAGTGTCGACAATCAACAACAAAAGAAGACATCCTCTGGCACAGGCCAGAAACGACTGAAATGATATCCACCATTGGGCACAGATGTCATTTCAACATCTAGTTTGGATTTACACTTTGATTGTGACGTCAACTATAGTGAATTTAACGAGAAATCAAACAAAAACTAATGTCACCATGTCATTAAATTTAGGTTAAAAAAAATATGTTACAAAACAAATACAATTCCCTTACGTTGATGACTTTTTGCAAATCCAATCAGTTTTCCACGTTGATTCAACATCTTATCTTTTTCAAATCTATCTGATGATGTGGAGACAACGTTGATGCAACCGGTTTCTGCCCGGTGGGTTGATACACAACTAAAGCATCAAACCATCAAGTCCTTCAAAAAGACATAAAACATTCCTACAATATTTTACGTTTGCCTTTTCACAGCCAATAACCACAAAATAAAGCTTATGTACATTAATGCTTGCAGAATATCTGTTGGTTGTTCTGCTTGGAAACAATAGAAAATAAAGGGATTGGCACATTCTCCATACCCACAGCCTGGTTAAAATGACATCACAGTAGATGCCACGCCCTGCTCTCGCAGCAGAAACGGTTCATCTTTGAGAGTTCGAAGAAAAGGATGACAAGCATGTGGGTGTCACATCAGATCGGACCAAAACTCACTTGACAACAAACAAAAACATAATTCATTGAAAATAGATTAGGCTCAATAGAAAACAGTCCATGGGAGACTAGATAGTGGGTTGTTTACGTCAGCAGAAGCTAGGTAGTTTACAGTGTCCTATAGCAGTGAAACTAGCATAGCCTTGACTGAGTGAGTTAAGGCATTTGTCTTACCATGTTCTGAAACTAGCACACAGTCATTATCAAACACAAGTTTCTCTCCATAATACTTGTAGTATTCACCAGTATCAAATGACACCCTATTCCCACATAGCACACTTCTTTGTCCCTACATAGGGAATATGGTGCCATTTGGAACAATAAAATACAGGTTAAAATAGTACGGTTAAGTACTCTATGGCTTAGTCCGGTGTCTTTGTTCAGCTGCTCGCGAACACTAACGAACCACATGAAGCCAAACAAACCATTTGAAGCGTGAACTCTGAACCCTGTTTTGGAGGAGAGGGTCAAAGTAAGGCACCTTAAAGAAGATCACTGTGCCTTTGGTTTAATACGTACACCAGTTTTGATTTTGTCGGTTCAATTTACAAACGCACACGCAAACACATGCGTTAAACTCAAAGCGTACCACCCATTCACAACACCTCTGACTAAGCCTGTCTTGTATGGCCGCTGCTGTTGCACAAGAAAACGAACTGAAACTGCATTCCCCACTGCCAACCACTGGAGGGAGACAACTACACGGTAATGTGATTCTAGACGACAAGAGAAAGAAATGGATGGACAGCATGTTTTATTATAGTGACATTTGAAATCATATTTTAATAGCAGACTAGCCAGAGTTGAAAACTGAGCCAAACCGAACCAGGTAGCAGTAGAGTGTGCTGGGAGCTGAAAGTGCTCTTTTCCCAGAGAGGATCCAAAGACAGGGTCAATCTAAAATAACCCCATATACCCTTGATAGTGCACTACTTTTGATAAAAGTAGTCAAACGTATTGCACTATATAGGCAATCGAGTGCATTTAAGATGCAACTGGTTAAGCCCCAAGAGCTAAGTGTGCCAGTCTTTCACCACATAAATATCTGTCCGAAAAGTAGGGCACTACATAGGGAATAGGGTGTAATTTGAGCCAGGGCCAGCCGAGTATTTCATGCTGTCTGTCCCATGGTGGTTTCATCAGGCTCTTGTGAGGCGGCTCTCTGCTCAGACCACACTACCATGCTACTTCACAACGGACCAGCAACACATTACGGGGAGGCAGGAGGGACAAAAAGCAGTTGGAAAATGAAACGCACTCCTACTATTGCACCGCACACCACAGCACAACTGAAATGTTAGAAATCACAGAGTTGTGCTTTGGAATAGTATTTTGCTTAGCCAACGCTAATTTGTTCCCTTCATATTTGGAGATTGCAATTAGCTACAGTGTGTGTCCACTTCAATGTGCCTTCGATGTTTAAATGAATGTACTGTTTCACTGGAACTTTATGACCCATTTAAAGTAATGAATTAGGACTAGCTTCAATGCAAGCTGTCATAAAACAGTACACTAGCCTACTGTCGCTCAGATAATTCACTGCTGTGGCTTCTAAGTTGTAAAGATCAACTGTACTTAATATATACTGCTGTTTTCTCCCCCACTTGATGCTAATAGAGTTAGAATACTGTTCTAATGCTGTTCTAATGCTGTTCCCACTAAGCCCCAGTGTTCTCTTTTAAGAGCCATGCCTGGAGCTGAGTTCCAGAGGGGTAGAGTGAGGGCTGGTTCTACCCCCAGGGGGGAGCATGGTGGTGGGCGAGCTGCCCGTGAGGCCTGGCTTTCTGAGCAAAGCTCTGGTTTTCCCCCGTAGAGAGAGATATTACAGCAGTCAGTTCAGCTGGACTCTGCTCTGTAAACCTCCCAGGTATGGAGCGAACACAGACCGCTCTGGGTCTGCTGCCAAATACACACACACACACACACACACACACGCACACACGCACACACGCACACACGCACACACGCACACACGCACACACACACACACACACACACACACACACACACACACACACACACACACATACATATCTCTGTTTTACTCCGCCTAACTGGGCTTATCAGAGCTCAATATTACCTAATACTTCCATCTGGAGAGAGAACAAGGAGAGCTAAGTTACAGTTTTATAAGTTGGCTGTGTGTGTGTGATTCAGGGAACAGGTTTCTCTCTACATACTTTAGTTCTGTGCTCTCTCCTCTATTATTCCTGGTACAGTAGAAGGAGTTCATGTGTCAGCAAAACTTTGGTCCCCACATCACCACACACTACCGTAGGGACTAAGCAAGGACGGACAGAAACCAGAGGTACGACAAACAACAGCAGACACTTGCCTGAGATAAAAGAAACAGATATAGAACACAGACAACATCACAGGGAAAAAATGAAAAGATGTGAGAAAGTAACACGTTTTTTTGAGCTGCTAAAGTGCGGTTGGTTGGGATAGATTGTCAGGAGGGCTGTAGAGTCACATTAGGGGCCCAAGAGGAACCACAGAGGGGTCTGAGGAGGCTGGAGAGTCTCAGTGGGCAATTCTCAAATGTCCCCCTATTCGCTATGTAGTGCACTACTTATGACCAGAGCCCCCCCATGCTAAATTTGCCATGGGGCATCGTAATGATTCTCTGTTTGAAATCAGTTTGAAGTAACATCCGATAACTAGGGATGGGAAAGATGTCTGGACAGAAGGAGAGCACTATATGGGGAATTGGGGTGTCATTTGTCAGCCAGTATGTCAGTCCCCTGGTCTCTTCTCAGGGCTCCAAGCTGCAGACTCTGAGGTCTACAGACTCTTGAGGTCTACAATGGTCTACAGTCCATTGTGTGTGGAGCTGGGTAGAATCACCGTGGGAGGGGCTTAATACCAGCGCCGGGCTACATTCGCTGTCTCCCCCAGCCCAGTGAGAGGGAGGGATGGAGGGATAAGGGGAGAGAGAGGGAGGGATGGAGGGGTCACGGAGGAGGGGCCGGCCGCAGGCTCTTGCACTTCATGTCGTCCAGACCCTTCCAGTACTTGTAGTTCTCTGACAGGTGCTCCATGAGGCCAGGTAGACTGGCGAAGGCTGAGGGGGGGGGGCAGAGGAGAGTGTGAGGTTAACGCCAGCGGAAATGACAGCTGGGGCAACTGGGTCTCAGGCAGTGTGTGTGTCTGTTGTTTACTTCCTAGTTTCCGACTCATTTGTTACCCCTCTGCATGAGCCTGACCTGGCAACCACCCGGCAATGGCCCAGCCCTGACCCTGATTCATTAAAACCTGCTGTGTGAGTGCATATGTGCGATATGATTGTGTGTGTGTGTGTGTGTGTGTGTGTGTTACAAAACTAAAGCACAAAGGCTGCGTTTAGACAGGCAGTCCAATTCTGATATTTTTTCCACTAATTGGTCTTTTGACCAATCAAGTCAGATCTTTTTACAACAGATCTTTTTCACAGCTGATCTGATTAGCCAAAGATCCGAATTGGGCTGCCTGTCTAAACGCGGCCTTTGTGCTTCTGCGTGTGCGTCTGTGAATGTGTGCGCTTTTGTATGCACTTTATGTGTACTTGTGTGCTAGTGTGTGTGTGTACAGTAGGTCCTGCTTCACTGCGTCTTGACTTAACCCCTCCGGCCCCCGGATACCCCCCCGCTTCTCCACCCTGTCCCAGTGGCCTCTAGGAACTTTTCCGTGACATCATCAGTTTTATTGAATTTAAACACGTGTTCCCTTCTCTGGTGGAGGGGGGTAACCTCCGGCAACACCCCAATGTCAGAGGGAACGGTGAAATGGGGAATAACTGTATACTATCCTCTTTTGACCCATCCCCTTCTCCCTCCCTCTCTCCTTCCTCTGGGCTACTGTGCTCCACTGTGACGTGAGAAGGAAGACTCTACCTCTTTTACAGGGATGGAGGGAATAGAAGAGAGGAGGAGAAGAGAGGAGGGAAGGCATGGGAAAGTTCTATTCCATATTTCCTCCCCCCTCCCTGTGGGTCCTCTGTGTGTGTGTGTGTGTGTGTGTGTGTGTGTGTGTGTGTGTGTGTGTGTGTGTGTGTGTGTGTGTGTGTGTGTGTGTGTGTGTGTGTGTGTGTGTTCTTACCATCCCAAGCGTCAAACATGTCTGTGATGAAGTAGTCTATGAAGGAGATCTGAGACTTGGGGATACTACAGGTGTTCCTGTCAAAGACAGGCATGACCACCGGTAGACCCTGTCTCTTCTCCTCATCAGTCTAAAATATAAGGATAGATTCACACACAGGTTAACACACACACACATACTGTAGTATACAAGAGATATATGTACACAGTCACACCACATACGGATTTATTTTTCCAAAATACTTGTGGATACATTTGCATGTTTGCTAAAATGGTTGTAACACCTGACAATGTTCCAGAAATGCATGACATCTAGTCTACAGCGTGGCCAATGTGTTTCCTAATTTGACTTCTTAAATGAATAAACTTTACATATTGATTAACGGAGATAGTTTTTTTGGGCCACCAAGCCAAAACTGTGATATAATTTAAATTGTGATGGTGAGTAAAAAATGTAAACTAAGGATTTCACAAAAATGTCACATTCTGTCATGAAGAGCACGTGTTCAATTTCATTAAATAAAAGTGTTCCCATCTCAAAAAAGTAAGTGCCTCTTCACCTTAATTAAATAATGAAAAATGGTTATTATTTAAACAAAAACTATACATCCTACAACGCCCCTCAATATGTCAAAGTGTAGTTCTAGGACGTGTGCTTCCAATGAGTGGTATTATATGGCTCTAGAGTGGATGGTTAGCGTGTTATGTTGCGTAAATAACCAAAATAACCACATCTGGGAAAAATCCACTTGAACGGCCCTCGAACTGGTAATTACTAGTTAAATCAGCCATGAATCCCCTTGTGACAGGGAATGGAAGCTTGTTGTGTACAACAGTGAGGGGCAATGTAATGTAAGATTCACACACATTTTTCGGTTGGTAAAGCATTCCTAGCTTGTCTATCTAAGGGTAACAGGGTTGACGTGTTATGCTCGACCCGCTCAGTTTTTCAACACAAAAAATCAGAAAATGGCCAAAAAGAGTAGAACCAGCTCACCTTTCTTTACACAATGATTTGACTGTTAGAAGCTCAATGTTTCTTTAGAAATAAATAGAGTTCAATTCACGTAACAGGGTGAACCTTAAAATGAGGCACAGACATAAATAATAAATAAATAATAATAATAATAATAAAAATAATAATAATAAATAATCATCTTCATAAATAACTTTGTCAAAGCAATTAAATAACTAGGGCTTTACAACGATGGTGAACATCGGGGATTAGTGGGTTAAAATCTTCCTTTAAGTCACAAAGTCAAGTCTTTTTTCATAATGAAAATCAGAGTTAATGAATTCTCCCTGTGGTCTATATTAAAGGGCACTTCATTTCATATAACAGGCTTTTACAATTCCATATTGTGCTCAATTTCTACTTAACACTCATTTTGTGGAATGACCCAGTATATATTAAGTTCTGCTCATTGGATGTTGGTTGGAACGCTCTCCTAAAGTTTGTTTGTTGATTTGTCATATGTACAATGAAAGACGTGGAGTCACTACATGACTGATAATGTATCATGTTTGTTGTCATTTCTGTAGTCATTTAAACGCATGTTAGTGTTTTTAGTATGCTTTTGATATGTGTTAAGTACAATAAAAATGCATTTTGACAAAATATATTGTAGCGGCCGCAGCCTATTAGAACAGGGTTTGATAAACTATAGTTGGGACCCAAAGTGGGTCCTGAGCATGTGAACAGTGGATCGCGAGTTATGAGTAAACATTTATAATGACACACTATTTCTTCTGAATTTGGGTCATTTGAGGACAGTGCACTTCACATTTGGGTCTTGAGCTATTTGCCATACATTTGAATAAAAAAATATATCTCTTACAAATACATTTAAATGCATGTTGGAATATATTTAACAAACCATTTCCAACTACATTTAAAAATAATAATGACCAAATAAATCGATAAATACTTGTAAAAATTATGTCTTTTTTGAAATACATTCAATACATTTTCTGAAGCGTTTAACATATATTGTGATATACATTTTATATACGATTATATATACATTTTAAATACATTCTGTAATACATCTGGCATGTATTTAAAACAATTAAAAAATATATATATAAATAAAATACATTATCTGGCCAATTTAAAATATTTCACAAGTGTCCTAACTTTTTTATCTAAAATATATTACAAAAAATAAATCTGTATGTGACAACACAAATGCATTTCCCACACTGTATACCACCAGACAGACAGACAGACAAGGTCAGACAGACTGATAGAGGCAGAAAGAGAGAGGCAGAAATGGTAGGGAACAGATCTATTGGTGCACACAGATAGCTGAAGTAGACAGTTGTAGACAGGTCAGGATGGCCAGCTCCAGACACTGTCCTATAGCAGGAGAAAAGCCAAAGCTCTATGACATACTCTCCCGCCTTTCTTAGAGTGTTGAGCCGGGTTAAAACCACACTGAACACAGCTGATTTTAGCTGAAGTTTTGGTTAGGAGTACTACGACCTGCCTCCAAAACCATTTCTAATAGAAATCTTTTTATACACACTGCACTCACCTGTGCGAAGTACTCCTGGGAGATGCGTCCAGCCCATTCTATGCAGAGCTCCAGGGGTCTGCAGGGGTTGGCCACATCAGCACACTTGATCATCATCCTCTTGATCAGCAGCCGGTTCTCTGGGCTGTTCCTGATACTGGCTGGGCCCTCGCTGTCACTGCCTTCACTCTGTTACAGAGAAACACACACAGACAAGGTCAGAAACGCACACAGACAAGGTCAGAGACACAAACACACACGCAGACACACATATAGACTCTTAGCTTTCATTTGACACTACATTTGATACGCTCCTATGAACTTCACATGGTGGTGCTCATGGGTCCTTTTACATGGAACTGACCGTGTGTGTGAATATACACTGACGTACAAAACATTAGGAACACCTGCTCTATCCATGACAGAGAGACCAGGTGAATCCAGGTGAAACCTATGATCCCCTATCGATGTCACCTGTTAAATCCACTTCAATTAGTGTAGATGAAGGGGTGGAGTCAGGTTAAAGAAGGATTTTTAAGCCTTTAGACAATTGAGACATGGATGGTGTATGTGTGCCATTCAGAGGGTAAATGGGCAAGACTAAAGATTGAAGTGCCATTGAACGGGGTATGGTAGTAGGTGCCAGGCACACTGGTTTGAGTGTGTCAAGAACTGCAAAGCTGCTGGGTTTTTCACGCTCAACAGTTTGCCGCGTGCGTCAAGAATGATCCACCACCTAGAACAGTTCATTGATAAATGTCAAAATACTTAGCCTGTTATTCCCATTCTCTCATTAATGCTTATGATATATACACTACCGTTCAAAAGTTTGGGGTCACTTAGAGATGTCCTTTTTTTTAAAGAAAAGCATTTTTTTTGTCCATTAAAATAACATCAGATTGATCAGAAATACAGTGTAGGCATTGTTAAAACTTCTTATGGCTGCAATTCCGTTAACGGGATGATATGACAACAGCCAGTGAAAGTGCAGGGCGCCAAATTCAAACAACAGAAATCTCATAATTGAAATTCCTCAAACATACATGTATCTTATACCCTTTTAAAGGTAATCTTGTTGTTAATCCCACCAAAGTGTCCGATTTCAAATAGGCTTTACAGTGAAAGCACCACAAACGATTATGTTAGGTCACCGCAAAATCACAGACAAACACAGTAATTTTTCCAGCCAAAGACAGAAATCACAAAAAGCAGAAATAGAGATTAAATTGATCACTAACCTTTGATGGTCTTCATCAGATGACACTCATAGGACTTCATGTAACACAATACATATATGTTTTGTTCGATAAAGTTCATATTTATATCCAAAAACCTCAGTATACATTGGCGGCAAAAGCACTTTACATTTACGGCAAAAGCACAATATTAAATAATCTGAGAACAGCATTCAGCAACAAAAGGAAGCCATACAGTTACCCGCCAAATTGTGCAGTCAACAAAACACATAAAAAGCATTATAAATCTTCACTTACCTTTGCTGATCTTCGTCGGAATGCACTCCCAGGACTCCCACTTCCACAAGAAATGTTTGTTTTGTTCGGTAATGTCCATCATTTATGTCCAAATAGCTATTTTTGTTAGCGTCTTTGGTAAACAAATCCAAAGTCAGGAAGCACGTTCACTAAAAGCAGACGAAATGTAAAAAAGTTCCGTAACAGTCAGTAGAAACATGTCAAATGATGTATTGAATCAATCTTTAGAATGTTTTTAACATAAATCTTCAGTAACGTTCCAACCGGAGAATTACATTGACTTCAGATGTGCAACGGAACAGAGCTCCCTCTCATGTGAACGCCCATGGTCAGCGCATGGTCAGGTCATGATAGACCTGACTAATTCCTGTCTCCTTCGGCCCCACTTCACAGTAGAGGCACCAGACAAGGTTCTACAGACTGTTGACATCTAGTGGAAGCCGTAGGAAGTGGAAACTCATCCATATCCCACTGTGTATTCAATAGGGGCTTGGTTAAAAATCGACCAACCTCAGAATTCCCACTTCCTGTTTGGATTTTTTCTCAGGTTTTTGCCTGCCATATGAGTTCTGTTATACTCACAGACATCATTCAAACAGTTTTAGAAACTTCAGAGTGTTTTATATCCGATACGAATAATAATATCCATATATTAGCAACTGGGACTGAGGAGCAGGCAGTTTACTATGGGCACCTCTGTGCACCTTTCATCCAAGATACTCAATACTGCCCCTGCAGCCATAAGAAGTTATTAACAACTTACAGACGGTAGGCAATTAAGGTCACATTCATGAAAACGTAGGACACTAAAGAGGCCTTTCTACTGACTCTGAAAAACACAAAAAGAAAGATGCCCAGGGTCCCTGCTCATCTGCGTGAACGTGCCTTAGGCATGCTGCAAGGAGGCATGAGGACTGCAGATGTGGCCAGGGCAATAAATTGCAATGTCTGTACTGTGAGACGCCTAAGCCAGTGCTACAGGGAGACAGGACGGACAGCTGATCATCCTCGCAGTGGCACCACGTGTAACAACACCTGCATAGGATCGGTACATCCGAACATCACATCTGCAGGACAGGTACAGCACTACCTGAGTTACACCAGGAATGCACAATCCTTCCATCAGTGCTCAGACTGTCCACAATAGGCTGAGAGAGGCTGGACTGAGGGCATGTAGGCCTGTTGTAAGGCAGGTCCTCCCCAGACATCACCGGCAACAACGTCGCCTATGGGCACAAATCCACCGTCGCTGGACCAGACAGGACTGGCGAAAAGTGCTCTTCACTGACAAGTCGCGGTTTTGTCTCACCAGGGGTGATGGTCGGATTCACGTTTATCGTCGAAGGAATGAGCGTTACACCGAGGCTTGTACTCTGGAGCGGGATCGATTTGGAGTTGGAGGGTGTATCATGGTCTGGTGTGTCACAGCATCATCGGACTGAGCTTGTTGTCATTGCAGGCAATCTCAACGCTGTGCGTTACAGGGAAGACATCCTCCTCCCTCATGTGGTACCCTTCCTGCAGGCTCATCCTGACATGACCCTCCAGCATGACAATGCCACCAGCCATACTGCTCGTTCTGTGCGTGATTTCCTGCAAGACAGGAATGTCAGTGTTCTGCCATGGCCAGCGAAGAGTCCGGATCTCAATCCCATTGAGTACATCTGGGACCTGTTGGATCGGTGGGTGAGGGCTAGGGAAATTCCCCCCAGAAATGTCCAGAAACTTGCAGGTGCCTTGATGGAAGAGTGGGGTAATATCTCACAGCAAGAACTGGCAAATCTGGAGCGGTCCATGAGGAGGAGATGCACTGCAGTACTTAATGCAGCTGGTGGCCACACCAGATACTGACTGTTAGTTTTGATTTATTTTGACACCCCCTTTGTTCAGGGACACATTATTCAATTTCTGTTAGTCACATGTCTGTGTAACTTGTTCAGTTTATGTATCAGTTGTCGAATCTTGTTATGTTCATACAAATATTTACACATGCTAAAAAGGACGTTTCTTTTTTTGCTGAGTTTATACGTATATATATTAGTATTTTCCGTTCCCACACCACGATGAGCATATGTTAATGATTTATTATATAATAATAAACTGCACACGGACGCTAGCACACACACACAAACACACACATACACAGAGAAGTCTGTGTCTTACATTTGAGCTGGACTCCTCGATGGCAGCCATTGGTTTGTTGATGCTGTTGGCAAACTTGTTGACATGTTCAAAATGGCGGGTCATCTCTGTAGCCAGCACCATGTCAATGATGGCCTGCCTCAATGTCCGGAACTGAGTCCTAATATAAACACACACAGAGAGGCGGGTTACAGGACCAGGATAATCAACTGTCCTCAATGTTTTCCAAGAAGTTCTAGGTTCATACAAATCTAGAAGTGAATCACATCACATGATATGTTCCAGGGTAATAACCCAACATGCTCCATATCTGACACCAGTGGTTACGTGATCCCTCTTATTGCGTAGAGGAAGAGGCATGTCAATTCATTCTTCTGACAAGGACATGGCCTCTGGTTAGGAATTCTACTGTAGAAACACTTTAAGCTTCATGTGGAAACCACATTTTACTTTCCTAAACTCTATGTGACTCTAGCCTGGTCCCAGAATATGTTTGTGCTGTCTTGCCAACTCTTATGGTCATTGTCATGCCGGTGACATTGACCATAGGAGTTTGCAAGACAGCACAAACATATGGAAGACAGCACAAACAGATATGGGACTAGGCTAGGCTGTCGATGTTCTCGAAGATGTTGCTCTAAGCTCTGTGTGACTGTACCTGTCGATGTTCTTGAAGATGTTGCTCTTGCTGTCCCTGACGGTGAGTTGGAAGGCGAGGGCGGCGTGGTGACTCTCTAACACAGCTGTGTCATTGTACAGGATGGCCAGCTCACTTCCTGCGTTGCACAGGAAGCTGTTGGTCCTCCCCGGGTGGTCCACGTCATGGACCGTTGCCGCGATCAATGCAGCCACCTCGTCCAGTTGGTCTAGACTGCCCTGAGAAAACGATACAACCAGGAAGTAATGTTACTCAACTACAAGGAATAGAAATTTGACATTTTTAGACATTTTTTGATAGCTTTGTTTTGGAGTGCTTGAGTACTTGGAAAAAAAAGAAGCAATTACACCCTCAAGTCTTCTTGGGTGTGACGCTACAAGCTTGGCACACCTGTATTTGTGGAGTTTCTCCCATTCTTCTCGGCGGTTCCTCTCAAGCTCTGTCAGGTTGGATGGGGAGTGTTGCTGCACAGCTATTTTCAGGTCTCTCCAGAGATGTTCGATCGGGTTCAAATCCGGGCTCTGGCTGGGCCACTCAAGGACATTCAGAGATCACTCCTGCGTTGTCTTGGCTGTGTGCTTAGGGTTGTTGTCCTGTTGGAAGTTGAAACTTCGCCCCAGTCTGAGGTCCTGAGCGCTCTGGAACAGGTTTTCATCAAGGATCTCTCTGTACTTTTCTCCGTTTATCTTTCCCCACAGCATGATGCTGCTACCACCATGCTTCACCGTAGGAATGGTGCCAGGTTTCCTCCAGACATGACGCTTGGTATTCATGCCAAAGAGTTCAATCTTGGTTTCATCAGACCAGAGAATATTGTTTCTCATGGTCTGAGAGTCTTTAGGTGCCTTTTGGCAAACTCCAAGTGGGCTGTCACGTGCCTTTTACTGAGAAGTGGCTTCCATCTGGCCACTTTACCATAAAGGCCGGATTGGTGGAGTACTGCAGAGATGGTTGTCCTTCTGGAAGATTCTACCATCTCCAAAGAGGAACACTGGAGCTCTGTCAGAGTGACCATTAGGTTCTTGGTCACTTCCCTGACCAAGGCCCTTCTCCCTCGATTGCTCAGTTTGGCTGGGCGGCCAACTCTGGGAAGAGTCTTGGTGGTTCCAAACTTTTCCATTTAAGAATGATGGAAACCACTGGGTTCTTGGTGACCTTCAATGCTGCAGAAATGTTTTGGTGTCCTTCCCCAGATCTGTGCCTCGACACAATCCCGTCTCGGAGATCTACGGATAATTCCTTCGACCTCGTGGCTTGGTTTTTGCTCTGACATGCACTGTCAACTGTGGGACCTTATATAGACAGGTGTGTGCCTTTCCAAATCATGTCCAATCAATTGAATTTACCACATCTCAAGGATCATCTCAAGGATGAACAATGGAAACAGGTTGAACCTGAGCTCAATTTCGAGTCTCATAGCAAAGGGTCTGAATAATTACGTAAATAAGGTATTTCTATTTGCAAACATTTCTAGATACCTGTTTTCAATTTGTCATTATGGGGTATTGTGTGTAGATTGAAGAGGAACATGTTTTATTTAATTAATTTTAGAATAAGACTGTAATGTAACAGAATGTGGGAAAAGTCAAGGGGTCTGAGTACTTTCTGAAGGCGCTGTATATGCCAACAGTGCGCAACAATGCCTAATTTATCATAAACATTATAGATAACAAATACTAATTGCAAAATGTCCCTGTATATATTCAGTCAATAAAAAAACAAGTGCCATTTAAGATGAATTTATTGCAACCGGCAGGTAGCCTAGTGGTTAGAGTGTTGGGCCAGTAACCGATAGGTTGCTAGATCGAATCCTCGAGCTGATCAGGTACAAATCTGTCGTTCTGCCCCTGAACAAGGCAGTTAACCCACTGTTCCTAGTCTGTCATTGAAAATAAGAATTTGTTCTTAACTGACTTGCCTGGTTAAAGTAACATAAACAGATTATATTGTGGAACACAATCTTCAAAAAGCTTGCTTTGGCATAGCACTGTTTTGTTAATTTAGTCTGGAACAGTTATTTTCAAAGAGTGATAATTTGAAACGGGGCAGAATTTGGTGAGTTAAAAGAAGACATGTTCAGGTTACAAACCAAAATGTCTTCTTTTATGTACATACGTTCAAATTTAGTTCATTCTGCCTGTTTGGAATTTTCTGAAATGGATTCACAATTCCACATTTGAAAACTGCACGGCGATGAGTTACAGCCATGACATCTGTTTGGAGAGTAGGCCTATGCTTAATGATTCTGATGAAAATACACTCTTTGTCTTCATTAAACCAATGTTTTTGCATATTTTCATATTTTATTGTCTATGTTTGTGGTTATAGCCAGGGATGGCAAAAATGACAAAATACAATTACAAAATACCATAAAGATCAATGTATTTAATCAAAATACAAGACTGCAACAACATTCTCAATAACAGTAACAAAGAAAGTTGTTCTTGCTATGATATGTAGTTTATCTACCTTAGTTGGGCAAGTCCCTCTGGATAAAAATTTAAATGTTTATTTGAAAAGGAACATGTCAAAATGAACTGCAAAGCACACTGGGTATTATTGGCCTTGTTTTGGGGTGGAGCTCATTAGAATATACTCAGCATGCTTTGCAATTGTTCATTGTTCATACAAAACAGAAAATACGTTGAAGTGTAGTTCAGCCCAGTGAAATTCAAAATACTCAGAAGAAATGAAAAATACCTATTTCAAATACATGTAACAGAAATACTGCAATCTCTGGTTATAGCCTAAACTAACCAATACTAAATGGCACTAGTAGTTCGCAAAGTAGCCTAAGCCGGAAAATAGACGGGAAGCAATTATTCCAAAACTGCAGCGTTCGTTGTTAGAACACATATTTCCCTATTTCAGTCAACCAATCCATTTTGAATTTGTGATAAAACTGTCATCATTTGGCAAGGAGTGTAGCTTGTGTATCCCATCAGTTGGATACACTTTTATAGGCATTTACATCTGTAGGCCTAATGGAAGCTTGTTTGCGCACTCAGCACGCGTGTGTAGAGGCAGCGGTCGGAATGCAATTGAGTGATTGAGACACGGAGGGGAAAGGGGATTTATTGAGAAGAACTGTGTGACGCTTGGCTTGGTTTCTTTTTTTTGTTGTGCACCGCAAATGCACATGTACAAATGGAACACTAGAGTCAAAGCAAACGAACGTTGTCTTCAAGAAAACATTTCGATCTCTTGTTAAAGATCAAGTTTGGACGCCCGTTTGAGTGCTCGATTACTCATGCCCAATTGTCTGAGATCGTGCATAAACTATAAATACTGTGTAAGCTCTCTCTCAGCATAACCTCATACTCAACAAAGGAATAATACCTAAAAAATGCACGCAATGCGAGCACAACTAATAATAATAATCACTAGCAAATGTTCACTTTATGACAAGAAGAGGAGATATTTATTGGAGGGGAGAAGCGGGGAGAAAAGAAAGGCAAAGTATTAGGCTCTCAATGCCCTCAAGGCAAAACACGTATTGACTGAGTCCAATATGAAAACAATAAAAACATCCCCACTCCAACTCTCACTGGTCACTGACATACATTCATCTCCTGCCAAGCAAAGCAAACTGATACTCTACACGCTGTTGAAAACACATGGCAGGGAATTACATAGATCAACGTATCAG